>NC_135375.1:36196572-36500530 GCF_049243985.1 Paroedura picta
CTACCTGAAGAAGTCACGGCTTACAATCTATAATATATTTCTGAAATAGAAAATGAAAGCAGAATGTGAGTAAAACCATTCTAAATGATTATCATATGAGCAGTGAGAGAATAAAAGGCAAAAAAGGCATATTAAGGATGTGATGAAATGCTCTATAATATTTTGAATAAGATGTACATTTGTTCAAAAAAAATATTGACTCAAGTCTTATTCCTGACTGATTTGTATGAAGCAAACTAGAGGAACATATTGTGCACTTTATATAAGGAAGAGATGTATGACAACTGATCATTGTTAATGGGATGTTACTATATTTGTTAATACATGTGTGGCAATGAAAATGTACAGATAGTCCCAAATTACTCATTATAGGATGTGTTTAACTAGCAGCTGAAATACTCTTGGTAGATCTCCAGTATATATGCTCCATCAGCAGATGTCTAAAGAATGCAATGTTATAGCAACATGAATCCCAATCCTGTGAGTTGGATCCTGCAGCTCACTTCTTTTGCATGCAGAGACTTTCAGCCACAGAGAAAATTCCAAAGCTTTCTAGCTTTTTCCAGGCTTCAGAACACTTCTTCTCTGACATGAGCTGGAGTTTTCTCACCCAAACTGACTCATGACAGAGAACACTTTCTCCCTCAGACCTGTCTTTGCCACCATGGAGGAAAGGCATCTTTTACTGGCTCATACAGTTCTTCAGTTCATTGTATTGATGAGAGTACTCTACTTTTAAAATGGTGCTTTTAAAAAAAAGTGTAGTTAGCATTGACATGTCTTGGTAAATTCCACAATGTGTTGGCTTGTAACATCTGCTGCCAGTTTACTCTGAAGGTACATCTGGAGAGATCCTTAAAGTCTTCCTGTTGGAGTAACCACTGGGGGCCACAGGGAAAGAGCAGCCATCTTGGAGAGTCAAGAAATCGGAGGCCGGGGCCTGAATTGCCTCAGTGGGGTCATTGTCAGAACTATCTACTTTCTTGGCTACAAAGCTGACACCAATTCCAAGGATTTCTTTAGAACCATCCTCAACAAAGTCCAAGGACAGGACATCTAAGCCAAAGAACCCCATAACCAAGCACTCTTCTCTGTTGAAGCCATCGTTTTTGCTGGCATCTTATCCTCATAACACTTTACCGCTTCCTTCTCTGGCAACTAGTCTGCACTCTTCCAATGAAGATGGGGTTGTTGAAGTGCAACCATTCTCCTGATCTGACTCACCCGGTTGCATTGAAATGGAAAAGGAAATCAGGCCCATTGGAGCCCCCAGTTCAGTTCTGTTTTCTAGGGTCCACCCCAGGGTTTGTGGTATCTTTACCTGACACTTCCATTGCTCATGTATTTGCAACCCAACTTACTGTGGGACCTACTTTTAGCCACTTTTGCTACCACTAGCTCAAAATCATAGTTCTAAAAGACCTCAGCGGTCATGGATGTCACTGTTCATGCAGCCTTCTGCACAACATGTCCCACTGGAAGAAGAGGAATAAGCTTCTGATTCTGAGAGTGCTGCATTTACTTCCAAGGTCAGATCTGATGCTCTATTGGAATGTATCAGGATAAGGAAGTTAGTGAATTGAATGTGGCCTATCTCTTCTGGTTATTGTCTTCACTTCAAGTGTTTGCCTGAAGATCTTTTGCTTCCCTCTGGTTCAGCTCCTGTTTTCCCTGTTTTGCAATCCAGATTTCCTAGTTGATTACTAAAAGGGTAATTGAATTGGTACCAGATAATGAAGTATCTAGAGGCATACTCAAGAAACAATTTTACTTGCTAAGAAAGGTGGGAGAAAGCCTATACTGGACATCAGGGACCTGAATAAGTGCTTCACTTTCCCCAATATTCTGCATGACTCTGCTGTCCCAAGTCCTCTCTTTACTAGAGACAGATGCCTGGTTCACTGTCATTGATTTAAAAGATGTAAGTTTCCATGTCTATATTTATGTTTGCAGCAAAAAAAATTACACTTAACCTGTGGTTCCACTCACTTTCATTACACAGTTCTGCCCTTTGGGTTAGTCACAGCACCCAGAGAGTTCACTAATTGTGGCCCATCTCCACCTTAGTGACTTTTTATCTCAGTGATTGGCTTTTTATGCCTCCATCCAGATTACTGCTTAGTGAACAAACTGCTGTAGCCTTACATACACTGTGATGCTTAGGGCTTATCATTACTAAGGAAAAATCAAAGTTGACCCCTTCTCAGTCAGTTCTTGTCTGCAATTTCTTCCTATCACAGTGATGTTGAGGATCATACTGTATTTTCTTCTAAACTGGCCAAGAGGTTTTGGAAGGGATTATTCCATTACTTCCTTCCTTAGTCCCTCAATGGACTTTCTTTGGTTCTTTCATGTTTAATGGATAAACCATTAAAACACATAGTTGCATGTGATTTATTTCTACTATGTTACAAAATAGCATTCTTAATTGCCATTACATCAGCCTGCAAAGGTGGTGTGGTCACACCCCAGTCCCCAAAGCCAAGTCCACAGACTTTAGAGAGCAGGGTGGCACACAAGAAGACAAAACAGTTACAGAACCCAAGAAGGCAGATAGTCTATCCTCCTTGGCTGGTAGTCTGCCACCACCTCTGAACGGGTCCCTAGGCACCCAAGACCCAGAGGCAGCCCTGGAGCCTATCAGGGAAATTACCTGGGAACTTGACCCTGTCCAGGGACCAGTCCCACAGTCAAAAGGCTTAGTTGGTAGTATGGCACAAGTTAGGCGGGCTAGGTTACGTCTTAGCTTGTTTCAGAATCAAATGACACAGTTATAAAAAATAAGTTGATATTTATTAAGGTGCACACATATAATTATACACAGGCAGTGAGAAAACAAAAACGTTATAATGTATATCTAGCTAACACATGATACTCATAAGAATGGCATGATGATAGGACAGAATTTCAAAGTTGCAGGTTCACAAAGGCACAGACAAAGTTTCCTTCCAAATCAGAACTGCTGCCAACAACTTACTTTTTGGATGTTACAATACACAACCTTTATGGCTGATTCCCACGTGGGGGGTCTTGGCACACAAACCAATCATCTCCAAAGCAACAATTTACTACTTGACCAATGGGGTTACAAATGTCAAGTTAGAGGAGCCAATCCTAAATCAAAGTGATGTAATGTCGACCCATCTCACCCAAGGCCCATTTCTCCTAACAAGTTAATTGGAGACAACTGGCGCCGATTGTCTTATCAGTAAGTGCGAATAGAGTGAAGCTTCTCAAGGACACAGGTGCAACTATTTGACACTACACTCCTACACTATGAAAGCAAAGACTTTCTCAGGAGGCCCACTAAAGATTTTGCAGGGCTGAAGCCTGAACCAAAGTTTCAGGAACAAGATTTTAAGCTACTATTTCACTACAGGTGGCAACATGTAATCTATCTCAACATTTATCAAGCACTAAGTCATCACTGTCAACTGCAGGAGTAATGTGTCTGTGGGACAAGCAGTACTTTAGTCACTGTTAAGTTGAGGATCTCACTCTCCTTTTGTAGTAAGTGAGCTTGTTACTCTCCCATGTGAGACTACACAGAAGCCATAAAGATGAAAACATGGTTGCACTTGCCTGTAAGTGTTGTTCTTCAAGTGGTCTTCTGTGCAGGCACACATCCCTCCCTCCTTTTCCCACTGTAGGATCTTACTCTTGGAATCCTTCTCCATCGGGGCACAGGAAGGACTGAGGGAAGGAGCACTCTTCCTACCTCCATCACTTGCTGGGCAGGAAAACTACAGCTCACATTGGAAGGTGGGGGAGCTAGAAAGCTTATGAATTTTCTTCACAGTTGGCCTGAATGTGTGTGGTCCCATGTGTGCCTGCACAGAAGACCATCAATGAACAACAGTTACAGGTAAGTGCAACCAGATTTTATTATACTACTAGGGGCCAAGCCTGTTGCATTCAGGAATACAACAGGTGCTAGATTGGGGGTGGGGGTGGGCATGCGGTTGAAGAACTCTGTGGATGGCATTTCCCTCCCCTCCCCCTAGGACCTGGAAAGGCTGGAATCCCCAGAGCAGGGAATTCACCAGCAGGGGCAGCTTTCATGTAACATAGATCTGCAGCCTCTGAGACTTGGAGGGAAGTGAAAGGAGGAGGGGGTGGTCAGGAGTGGGGGACAGAAGGTGATTGGCTGGCTGCTGGACAGACAGGCACTTTGGGGTGGGACACCTGATTGGGTATTAAGCACTGAGTGGCACTTAAGCCATGAGACCAGCTCCTTCTCCAAGATCTTACCAGTAATATATTATATGGAATAGATTAGATTTTTAACCTACCATTCCCTCAAGGTAATGATCACAATTTATTTCCTTTACTGTATCCTTACAATACTAGTAAGCAAGCCCGCTGTAATCACAATACAGCGGGCACTAGGCAAGGGAGCCTCCGGCAGCCACGCGCAGCGCAGCGCAGCTGGTGGGGGCTCCCTGGCCAGCGGCCAGGGAGCAACTGCGAGGTGCGCTATGCGCGCTTCGCAGTTTCTCCCTTGTCGGCAGGGCGGGAATTGGAGAGGCCAATGGTCTGTCCAGAGGAAGGGGCCAATCGGCACCCTTCCTCATCCCAGACAGAGCCCGCTCTAACTCCTCCCCCTAAGCCCTTACGGCTTTATTTAGTCCACGGTGCCCATGGCGCCGCAGGCAGGGTTAGGATTGTAGCTGAGAGATGGTGATTGGCATAAGGTCCCATACTGAGCCTTCATGGCAGAACAAGGATTTGGCCCTGGCTCCTCCTTATGTCCTACTCTAACACTACAATGTTGTACTCTTACCTTGAACAACTGCCTTGAGAGAGAACTGCAATACAGATGTTTGATAGGTGACCTAGCCACAGGCACAAATTCTCAGCCTAACTTATCCAACATAGCTGTTATGAGGAAATGGAGAAGGTGAGAGTGTTATAAATCACTTTAGGTCTTCATTGAAGAGAGTGGGTTAGAAATAAAGAGTATGGCACTGATTGATTTTGGTGCTATCAAGAATAAATTGGTAAGAGCAACTTTTTGGACTGTGAACATAGTTTGTTTATTGATTCTCTAGGTTTTTAAAAATGTGAACATACAAATGTGGCATGGACTAGATGACCCTGGAGGTCCATTCCAACTCAATGATTCTATGATTCTAAAACAGTTTACACGTGCTGCTTTTTCACAGGATTGTTGTACTGAAATCTTCAAGGAAAATGATCCTGAAAATGCATTCATGTCCTTTCCACTCCTGGAAAGGATAACAAACTTCCTCTTGAAGCATTGTTTTGATGTGTTTTCTTTATTTTACATTCAGAAAGAGGAACGATCTATCAAACTGTTCATGTTTTTTTTCTTTGCAGTACAGACTACTGACAACAGCCATTGTTCTGTTTCTCCTGCTTCAGCTTTTGCCATTGCTACAGCTGCAGCTGGGCATGGAAGTCCACCAGGTAAGCCTTCTAGTGAAAGAGAAATCAGATTATTGCTTCCTCTTTATATGTTGGTAAATGAAATATCTAGCAAACAAATTACTTTAAGGCCTAGTTTTAAGCATTTTAGGTTATCACAATAGTTTAATATTTTAATTGCAACCACAAAGAGAAACAAATAAAAAGAAACAAAATATAACAATACTAGGGGCAAAGCTCATTGTATCCAAGAATACAACGGGTGCTAGAGCTTGACAGTGGGAAGAGGAAGGGGAGGAGTTGTCCAGTCTGTAAGGTCATGGGGTCGAATGCGTGTGTTGCGTGGGAGGTTGAGGTGCCGTGGTGACAAATGAGGGCATGGGTGTGGAGATATGGGTGTCAGAAACCTGTGGTTTGGAATATTTGTTGAGTATGGGAGAGGACTGACCTTTCGGAACTGTGGCATAGTGGTTACAGATGAGCTTTCTAGAGCCATGTCTTCAGATATGTGAAGGGAAAATCAGACTGGAGACTCTTCTTAGGGGGAGATTACATGGCAACCAATTCCTTCCAGTTCTACATCATTTCCCTTCTTGTGTGAATTAGGCCACAGACACCAAAATGTCCCCCTGCCCTAATACACAGTTACGTCTGCAGAATAAGGCTGTGCAGTAGGCTTCAAATCTGCAGAGAGTTGTGATGAAGAAATACACATGGCTTGGCTGTGTCTAACCCCTGGCCACAGTAGTAGTTTAAGTAAGAAGGGGCTTTTCTGTGGTCTCTCTGTCAGCCAACTGTTTGGCAGAAGGGGAAAGTTCCCCACCCTCAAAAGGAATACCCTCAGGCTTCCCTGTGTTGCTCTTGGAAATACCTCCCTCTCCTCAGTCAGGGGCTCTTAAAGGCTCCTTTCCCGGAGGCCTGAAGGGAGGAGGGAGGGAGCACATTCACCATCCTCCTGCCAGCTCTGTCAGGGTTCTGGGACAAAGTTACAGTTGGACATGTAAGTTAGGACAGCCTTGGGGTGAAAAGGGCTGGCGCAGCTTGTTCAATCCTCCGTTCTCATCCCCCTTGGCAGTCCTACTGACCTCCTCTCCCTGCGGTGGTCAGAGGCAGACTGGCAGTGATGTCTGCCCCTGGGTGGGCTGGGTGGGCGGGCCCTATTAAAATTTTAGCCCTATCAGAACTTTGGCTTTCTGACTCCCAGCTGACTGGAACTTTGGTCTGTCCTGGCAAGGGCCCAATTGGAAGGTGCTTTGCGCCTTCCAATTGGGCCCTTGCCAGGACAGACCAAAGTGCTTTATACACTTATAGTGTAATAAAAGCAAGACAAAAAAGTTAGGGAGAGGGTTATAAAAAGAATTCTTATTAATAGCCCTACATTTTGTGCCTGCTGAGCTAATAGTTTGGGAGAAACAAAAAGAAACAAAGGACTACCGTCTCCACAAAGTGGGCAAGTATTCCAATAAGATCTCTGTAGAGGAATCAGGGGAACAAGCAAAGACAGTTAAACCAGATGCAAGTGAGTACCATTTTAGTCCAAAGCAACAGAACAAAGTTTAAGATCAACAGAGTTTTATTCAAGCTACAAGAACTGTGCATGCCCACATAAGTTTATACCATGAATAAAACCCTGTTAGTCTTAAAGGTGGTACTGGTCTCAAATTTTGTTCTGACAGTGAAGCGAGTAGTTGAGGCAAAGAATTGTATAATCACTTGTAAGATGAATTTTGGTAAGTCAGGAGGCTGCAAGGTGGGACTGGGGGAGGAAGGCAAAATCATTCCATCTTCCCTTTCTGTCCACAGAACTTTGGGAAAGATCCATGCCCCTCAGAGCATTCTACTGATGGGTTGTTGGGACTAACCACATAGTTTCATGCTGTGTATGAGATACTGTAGTTTACAAACCTAAATTTATTCCAGTGTAACAATTGATAATTTACTTGGTGCTCCACAAAACATCTCTTTCAGCCTTTCCATTCATATAAATGAAACACATGTCGAATTAAGTGAGGCGAAAAAATGAAATATCCATAATCAGCAGAATAAAAATTCATATGTTATTTTCTGAATATCGTTCAGCTTGTTTCATGGCCAGTAATGGCTGATTAGAAATAATTAATATAATTATTTAGTTCTCTGGTGTCATAATATTTCTGTTTCCTTTTTTTTCTGGCATGAGTACTATAATTGCAGCAACTACATGGCACTGTTTGCACAAAATAACACAAAATTATTCTTGGAATAGAATCTTTTGGGTACAGTGAAGATTTTCTTAACAGGCACCTTAATTTAATGTGTTGCTGCCAAGTGAATCCAGAATTACTACTACTACTACTACTACTACTACTACTACTACTACCACTACTTTTCTGTACAGCCCTCCCAGGTTTGGCTATACAGCAAACCTCAATTAGCAAACCATTAAAACAACAGATTAAATTTAACAATAACTGTAAAAACAATTTAAAGACTATTAACTAATTAGCAGCATCAGTTTGTTGTCTATCTAGCCAGAAGTAATCACAGCTAGTAGGTCTCCAGGTTAGGCATCTCTAAAGGGTGTTTTTGTTAGAGAGGGCCATAACTGTTATAAGTCATTGGCCCCAATCAAAAGCTTGGTGGAAGAGCTCCATCTTACAGGCCCTGTGAAACTGTGACAGCTCCAATAGGGTCCTGATCTCCACTGGGAGCTCATTCCACCAAGTATATTAACTTTCTGAGTATATGAGTTGACACTACAGAATAAATATTGTTTTCAAATGCATTCAACAAATTAGATGCTTTAATCCTTAGACAGATCAGGGCCCTGACGGAGCTAAGACAATTCTGCAGGGCCTGCAAAAGGGAGCTCTTCCGCCAGGCATTTGGTTGAGGCTGAGCGGAACCAATGACATCTACAGGGTCCCTGTTGGGATGCTGGATGTTGGCGACATTGTGCAAAATACCTAAAATATCGCATCTGCAAAAGATTTCACTACATTTGTTGGGTGTGGAATTGCCCTGATTTAAAACTGGTTGATGTGTTGGAAATGTACCATGCTGTGCCCTAAGGCAGGGCTAGGGCACCCACATACTGCATTGCCATCCTTGGTTTAAAAGGAACAATGAAAATGTGTTGTAGTACAACAGAAAGTGGCATTGTTGAGTAGTGTATTAAATTAGATGTTACAAGTAAGAAGGGGAAGCCGATATGGATCATCTGTAGCGTTGAATATGTTGATAGTTTGGTACAGTGGATAGTTGACACAGGGGAGAACCATGTATATCACTCACAGCTCCCTGTAGGATATAGACGTGATTGATAGAGCTGCCTGTTATTGAGAAATAACCTGGTGGAAATCTCACTGGTAAGCTTTCCAAATTCAGTGTTTTGTAGGGCTTTTATTCTTTCAAAAGTTGTGCTATATGGAAACATCTCAGGTGCACGTTGTCCTAATTTGCAGGACTTTAGCCAAAGCTGCATGGTGAAGTTCATCATTTTATACAGCTGTCAAAGATGTAGGAGTGTCTCCAATTTAGAATATAGTATATCTGTATAATCTGTGCTTCCACCTACAGTGCATTTTTGTCCTGGAATTTCCTCTCTAATGGATTTTCATATGACATTTATATATTTATCATATTTAACCTTTTTTTTATGACATTTATATATTTATCGTATTTTACCCAGGGGATTATCTTTTTTGACTGTCTGAAGTACCAATTATAGGTAAAAGATTAATTGATTTAAATCTGTATATGGATTTTTACACCCATGAACATTATTCTTTTCCCCTCCTTTCAATATTCATGAACTCTGTGATGAATTTGAACAGGCTTCTATTTTTGTTCCTAAATGCAGAGCTGTTTTGAATTTTACAGAACTGTTGCTTAGCAATTCTATCAACGGACTGGGTATGTGCTCTCTTTCAAACTAAGTCAGTCCTCTCACCAGGCAGCAAATGATGTCATTTCTAGGGGAAACTCAAATCATATTGCTCTAGGAATCATCAGACATTCTATGGCTTTAACTAGAGTGATGCAACAACACTTCTAGGTTTTCCTGTAGTATGCATTCTGCTGGTAGCCCCCCATGTCCCCACTCCGGAAACTCAGCAGCCCAAATAGGCATGGTCTGGAAACCCAAAAGGGCTTAGAAGGTTCTGTTTAGGGTGGCACTTTTTGATATTATCAGACATATAATGCCAAATAAAGATCAAGTTCCCAAGTTAATAAAGTTGGAAAAGACTGGCTGATAAAGGTAAAGGTTTACATATGGGGTTTTAATATGTCTTCTCATTATAAGGAGTAGAATAAAATACTGGACAGAGTGGATTATTTTTGTTGGTGAGCAGGATTAGGTCCCATTCAGTCGAATGGTTATTAAAAGAATGGATTTGTAAGGAAATTGACTAAATTGTGAGTCTTCTGGAGACAGTAACCCATGTCTCTTTGTTGTACCATTGTTGAAAAATTTGTGTGGATCACCCAAACCCATGGAACTTGCTACACTTTGCAAAATTTCCTTTGATAATGTCCTTGGACCTTTTTCATTCAGTACACTTATTTAACTATGATTATCTGTTTAATTGCTAGGATTTAATAACACTGAACGAACATGTGATAAAGAATTCATAATACGCCGAGCAGCCACCAATCGTGTGCTGAATGTCCTTCGCCACTGGGTCTCAAAACATTCTCAGGTAGGTTTATATTATAATTTTCCTAATTTTTTTCTGTTGTGGAAGAGATGTTTCTTTTGCATTGTTTGTTGAATAAATGTTCCCCTTAGTGATACTATGTGTTTATTAGGTTCATATACTAGATTTTAATCCCCTGCAATATGAACAGTATAATTTTTACAAGACTGCATTATTAACATTCTCTTTGATGTTACTACTGTGTGACTATAAGAGGAAATATATTGTTTAATTGTCATGATTAAACTAATAAGAAAAGTACATTTCTTCCCGTGAAGTAGATGTGGCAATATGGAGAACCAGGACTGTTTAGATTTCCTGACTAGAATTGTAAAATTTATTGTAAAAGCCATACTTTATAGCTTTGTAATCTTTTCCTGAAAATAGGGCTTGAGCTCTCGCATCTATTCTCCGTAAGAAATGGCAGTATATCAAGCGTGTTCATCTCAAGCAATTACCCTATATGAAAATTAATGTTGGAATGTGGTTTTTCTCTTTACAAAAGAGAGTAATGTTTAAATTACTACACGAAGGAGCTCAATTAGATGGAGAATTGTTGCATCTCACTGAGCATAATTAGAGTTGGCAGAAAAATAATTTAGTAGAAAGATTTTTAATCTACCCTTCCACGAAGGAACACAGGGTGGGGTATATAGTTTCCCCATCCTTCATTGTACCCTTACAACAATCCTATAAGGAGTGCTAGAAAAGAGTAATGCCCCAAGGTTATCCAGCGAGCTTCATGGCTGGGTGAGGATTTGAACCTGGGTCACCTAGATACCATTCTGACATTTTAACTGCAACACCACAATAGCTATCAGGACTGAGCTATATTGGGTCCAGTACAAATGTTATATCCCTCATATGCTGCCATGTTGGGATATTTTTTGTGGTCTCTCTCTCTCTTAGGTAAGTAAGTTTTGAATTCTGTTTCTTTGTTTTCTTGTGAGGTAATATCTTTTTTATTTAAAAGTAATACACTACATATTACAGAGCACTGTTTCTTAAAGGTGTTAAACTGCTATTTTGCAATTCAGAAAGAGAAAAACAGATCTTTGGATTTAGTTCCAAATTAGCTCCATTTGTTGTTGTTGTTGTTGTTATTAGGTGCAAAGTCGTGTCCGACCCATCACGACCCCCATGGACAATGATCCTCCAGGCCTTCCTGTCCTCTACCATTCCCCGGAGTCCATTTAACTTCATACCCACTGCTTCAGTGACTCCATCCAGCCACCTCATTCTCGGTCGTCCTCTTCTTCTTTTGCCCTCAATCACTCCCAGCATTAGGCTCTTCTCCAGGGAGTCCTTCCTTCTCATGAGGTGGCCAAAGTATTTGAGTTTCATCTTCAGGATCTGGCCTTCTAAAGAGCAGTCAGGGCTGATCTCCTCTAGGACTGACTGGTTTGTTCACCTTGCAGTCCAAGGGTCATCTCCAGCACCAGAGTTCAAATAGCTCCAATAAGAATTGTAATTATAGAATGCCATATATGTCATATAAGTTCTACATTCAAATGAAATGAACAAACTCTGGTCATATAATACTTATCCAGGAACTCTTCATACTCTTCCCCTCCACCCCAGTCCTTATCTCACGCATGAAGCTTCTTGGGGGGGGGGGGGGGTTTGTTGTTACTTCTGAACTGATTTGTTTGTGTTGCTGTGCTTTTTTTTTCTTGCCTGAAAACTGAGATTCAGAGCCAAACTAGACGTGATGGAATACTAATAGCCACCATGAGGATGCTGCTGCCATTCCTAAATGATTTTAAAAGGCCACAAGAGCCTTTTTCTAAAGGCACCCACAATATAGTGTTTTTGTTCCCACTGCATCTTTTAAAATGCTGAAACAGCTGCAGTGAAGCTGTTTTGATGCTTGATAAGCACCTCACATCATCTCAGTGTGGCCTAATCAGGATTGGACCCTTTCTGTCTTTTTAAATCTTGTTAAAATGGCCATCATATCTAGTTTGACCCTGAGGGCTTAACTGCACATTGCATTTTCCTTTACCCTTCCTGTTCTCTCCTGTGCATGCACAATCAGAGATTTATAACAAGTTTGGTACAGGGAATTAATTACCAGGCAGACACAAGCTTGACTTTGACTAGGATCTTGGCACACGAAGAAAGCCTTCCCGATCTAAAACAGAATACGGGCTCTATTTGTCTCACTGAGGAAACCAAAGTGTACTAATCAAGACCTCAGGAAAATAGCACTCTGGGGTGGTTTGGATCAGAAAAATTTCTCCAAAAGTGTACTCACTAAGAAATTTCCTGCCTCTGTCCATTTAAAACATGCATAGGATTGTTTTCTAGTAGTTTCTGAATTCCTTCAGATAATGCTTGTGTTAACAACTCACAGAAAAATATCAACATGGATGCCTTAATTTCCCTTCCACAAGGGCCCACAAGGTTTCTGTGATGAGGTATGAGAAACCTCAACTCTTAACCAAATTGGAGAGAAAACATCTCACCTGGAGGCAAAAAAAAAATTGTACTCTGCCTTGAAGAGATCTGTGCAGGCCCACACTGTCCCCTGTCAAAGGAAGAAGCAGATCAGTAAGCCATATCTGGTAGGAGATTGAAGAGACATGGAGCATACAAAGAGCTGAACCGCTTTAGCTTTCTTCCACACACTAGGGACTGTTTTATTTCAGATGCTCAGTAAGAATATGTGAACATTACTGTATCTTGGACACATGGGGAAAGGAGGGAGAGAGCTGGTACCATACATTGTAGGGCCACACCTGCAGCCTCATCCCTACCTCCTTAAAGGCACAGGCCTCAGCCAAACAGTGACACCACTCTGCGCATTGTCACTTAAAGCATGCCAGCACCAGGTATTGTCCCAAGAACATGGGCTGGCCGTGGGCACCCAGTGGTCACTGGCAAGGTACCTCCTGGCTATATGGACATTTTGGAGGGTGCGGCCCCAGGGTCTGCTGCTCCCTCAGATTCATGCCTGGTTCTGAAATCACTGGACTATTATGCTGCTTCAGACCAATGCAGATACCCACCAAAATCTCTTTTCCATTAAGTAAGGAGTCTTTTTCCAAGGGAGGAAGCCTCTTCACTGAGTAGAAGTTAGTATTTTGATCAACCCATTGATACATAATGAAATAAATATTTATATAGTGCCTTAGGTGTTCAAAGCAGCTCAAATAGAAGGGTCAGCCATCGTGAGTACTTGTATGGGAAACCACCAAGGAAGGCTGGGGTTGCTAGTTGCTTGCTATTCTCTTACTTCGAACCCTCCTCCCCTGGCTGAGGTCATCTTCAGTAGGTTACAGCTGGATGGCCTATTCTTATTCTTAGGTGTTCAAGTGATCTAAAGTGCCATAATGTCAAAGCCCACTTATGGTAACACGAAAGGGGTTTCAAGTCAAGAGATGTTCAGAAGCGGTTTGATGTTCCTTCCTCTTCATAATGATCCTTTCCAAATGCTAGCCACCTTCTGAGATATGACAAGATCAGGTTAGCCAGGTCAGGGAGGTGTTCAAAGCACTTCCCATTATTATCTCAAATGTCAATAATGGAAAACCATGTTCAGTAGATAGGCAACAGTTTGTACCTGTGATACATACAGGCTTGGCAGAAGGTACAGCAGATTTATTTATTAGGCTGAAGAAGTCACTAGAAGCCAGAATTAAAATGTGTTGAATTAAGTGTAATAGGGTATGTGTCCCAACTGTGCATTCAAAATAAATGTACAAGAGTTTCAAGAACTTTGCAAATGACTATTGTTTCAGTTTCCAAGGAAACAGATGCTGAATTGCTGCCCACATGATAGCAAACAAATCACTATAAAAAGGAACTGCTGCATGTATACTGAATAGATGAAGCTTTCTAGTTTAAATCTTTTATCCAAACATCTGTGCTGAGCTCAAATGCAAATGACTAGAATTAGTGTTTCTCAATGACACCAAACATGATCATCTACAAAAGATATTTTATATTGCCTTTATTTTAACCCTTTCCTTTTCTGCTACCACAACATTTAACCATTAACAATATCCCTAATTCCTCTAAGATAGAAAAAAGATTAAAAATAAACAAACAACATTTTAAACAAGTTGAAGTTATAAACAAAACATCTAGTTCATGCTCAAGTGATCTGAGAATGAGATAGTACTGTAAAGCTTAGCCTCCAATATTGTCCTAAATTCTTACATTATATAACAAGTATTTGTCATATTCTTCAGTATCAAAGTATAGGCAGCAAACTGTTAGTTATACTCCTCATTACAGTTTCTGCTTGTTACTCCTTTCTACTGAAAAGTGATGGTTTGTTCACAAGCCCTCTTATTATTTGTCCCAACCTAATGGAATGGCCAGCCAGAGAACACAGAACACTCTGATGACAGCTTTAAGGTGATGCCCTTTTGCTGGCCTGGGTCAGTTGGTTTTTGTGTTGGACTTCCAAGTATTCTTTCTTCATAGAATCATAGAGTTGGAAGGGGCCATCCAGGCCATCTAGTCCAACCCCCTGCTCAACGCAGGATCAGCCCTAAGCATCCTAAAGCATCCAAGAAAAGTGTGTATCCAACCTTTGCTTGAAGACTGCCAGTGAGGGGGAGCTCACCACCTCCTTAGGCAGCCTATTCTTCTTCTCTGACTAAGTCCAGTGGCACCTGTAAGTCGAACAAAGTTTAATTCTGGGTATAAGCTTTTGTGTTCATGCCCAATGCCCAGAATTAAACGTTGTTAGTCTTGAAGGTAGCACTGGACTCAAACTTAATTCTATTGCTTCAGATCAACATGGCTACCCATCTGAACCTGGTCTCATGTATGTATGTTGGTGAGCTGATAGTAAATTTATTTTGATGATAGATTTCTGTAATGTTGGTGATAGTATTTTGTTAATGTTTTAATAATGTTGTTTTAAGCATCTTGAACTTGATGGAAAAGTGGGATATAAATGTTTAAACAACCTAAAACAAATCCTGGTACAGAGAATAATAATATATGTCAATTTCTTCATTCAGAGTCCTTTTTCTTTTGTAGGATTTTGAATTAAATAATGAACTGAAAATGAATGTTCTAAATCTGCTAGAAGAAGTTTTGAGAGACCCGGACCTTTTGCCACAAGAAAGAAAGGCTACGGCAAACATACTGAGGTAAAGAGACTAGAATGAATTAGTTAATACTATGAAGAACAAAGCATTCTCTCAATCATTAATTCTACCTACCCACAGTATCTTGGACACCTACCTCGAAGAAATGGACTTTAAGATTATGTACACATATTTTCTGTTCCATCTTTATTCCGAACTATTATGCTCTTCTTTCTGACAACTTCTGATAACAGCACAATCCTGGGGGCCACTATGGTTCCTCTGGTCAGGTCTCTAAGGAAAACCACACAAGCTGGGAACCAGGCAAAATAGCTCTGCAGCAGAGATGTTTAGGCTGCAATGCTACCAGCATCCACAGTAAGTCCTGGGGATGCTTCAAAGGCATGATAGTATTGCTGTGATGACCAGGAGAAACTAATCAACCACAAGGCAGCAACCATGAGGAGTTGGCCGTAGGAACACATGGGAAGAGGAGGGAGAGAGCTGGTATCATACAGTGTAGGGCCACAACTGCAGCCTCATCCCCACCTCCTTAAAGGCACAGGCCTCAGCCAAACAGAATGGAGAGTGACACCACTCTGCACATCGTCACTTAAAGCATGCCAGCACCAGATATTGTCCCAAGAACATGGGGCTGGCCGTAGGCCCCCAGTGGTCACTGTCAGGGTACCTCCTGACGATCTGGACATTTTGGCGAGTGTGGCCCCAGGGTCTGCTGTTCCCTCAGATCCATGCCTAGATCTGAAATCATTGAGCAGCAGCTCACACCAGCCTCTTTGCCAGCACTGACACTCTATGGTTGGACACCAGGCACTCTGGAGAGTGAGTTGCCAGCAGAGAGAAAGGCAGTGTGGGGTCTGCTGTCCCGTCTGCAGGCCCCCTAGAAATGTCATGTAGTCATGACTACATGACGTTATGGGCAGAATCATTGCATGCATCAAGGCTGCAGTACCAGGCCTGGTCTTAGGGGATGCCCTGAGCCACGAGGGACCTCTGAGCATGTCCAAAGGTTTCATTCTATTGCTTCAGGGCAGACAGCTCCATCCACATGGCGTAGCCCAGAGCATAGACATGCTGTGCCACTGTGCACGAAAAACGCGTGACTGTAATTCACTGCAGAACTTTCCCTAAAAGTATCAAGAGCTACCCTAGCATGCTGTACCACCAGTTCATTGTCACAGGGTGCCTCCCAGCTATGCCAGCATGCCTCAGGAGAATGTGAAGGCAGACCCAGATATCCTCAACCCCCTGCCACCCACAGGAGAAACATGGGGCAGCTAAGCTGATGGTTGGGACGCACCGTGTGACAATGTGTGCAATTTCCATCTTTGGAGATTTTTAAATAGAGGCTGAATAGCCATCTGACAGGCTGATTCTGTGAAGGCTCAAGAGGGTAGCATGTTAGAGTGGGTGAGTGATTGTGAGTGTCCTGCATAGTGCAGGGGGTTGGACTAGATGACCCAGGAAGGTACCTTCCAACTCTATTATTCTATTATTCTAGTAGTTATGCAGACTAGAATCGGAGCAAACAAAGTTCCAGTCCCCAGTCTGGCATGGGAGCTTTCTTAGTGACCTTAGGCCAGTCACATGTTCTTGACCTGAGCAACTCACAGGATTGTTGTGAGGAAACATGGAAGAGAGGAGGACAATGTAAGCTGCTTTCATTCCCTGCTAGGGAGAAGGGAAGAGTATAAATTTGTTTGTTTGTTTATTTATCATTGTATTTCTATACTGCCACTCCCAGAAACTGGCTGGCGGCGGTTAACAAAAACAAACAACAATGTCAGTTAAAAGTACCCCCCAAAAAACAATTTAAACAGGTATAAATACAAGTGCAAAAAAATATCCAAGAATGTAACCTCAGAGTTAGAAACACCCCATTTCCATTGTCCCTTATTCTCTTAATGGAGATGTTTAATTTTCATTGTGGTCAACTGTTTCCTGTGCAATTCATTGAAGAAAAATAAACTAAACCCCCACAAAACTGCTATTCTCCTAGGTTGGCTGCACCTACATTGTTGGGTTGCCCATTCTGAAGGTACTATCTGGTTGTTGGTGTTCATGTATTCACAGTAAAGTTGATTATTTTTGTGTTGCCTTCATCGTGGGGTGGGCCACACCTTCCTCACACTGTTTGAAGCCAAGTCTGCTTCTTGGATGCAGTATCCCCTGGGGAGCCCATGATCTTCTTGCAGAGCTGACAGCTCAGGGGTAGAGGTTTCCAGAGGGGGCCCCTGTGCCAGTTTTTTTTTCCGCCAAGGATTGTTTGAGATACCAGCCACTCACCAGGGTGTGGATGGATTTGCTGGATGTGTCCTGCCTGTGGAAGAAACCCGTTGACACGGTGCACACACTGGGATGTGTACCTGGATGTGGCTACCCCAACTTTGAGTATCCACTTGAACACATGGCTGGCATTCCACTCCAGACAGTTTGTGGCTAGTCATCAGGGATGGCTGAATAGGCCACTCCATACTCTGCAGGGATCCTAGCTCAGCAATGGGTGAGGCTCAGGGTGATACTTCTGGGGTGCCAGGGTTGACATTGCATAGGGTCAGCTGCACAGTGCTATGCTGCTGTTGACCCTGGGGTCATCTGCCACTTTTAGCCCTGAGATATTGGAGGAAGGGGTATAGTCAGGGTGCGAATCTTGCACTAACCTTGCTCCTTCCTGTAGCTGCTGGACCAGGGTTCTGTTGTCAGGTGGTAGGCTGTTGTCTTGGATGCTCCAGGACAGCCTGCCTGTGGAAAAGAACCAAGGTGGGCATTTGTGGTAGCAGGGGGCACCCTCCATGGGAGCAGTCAGGAGCACAAAGGTCTGATAGCTCTCTGTCACTGTTTCCTCTGCTTGAGTTGTGCTTCCATACTGTGCACTCATCTCCCAGTTGTGTGTTTGTGCTCCAACCATGGTGCAATATACTAAATCCTATAGTCATTGACTTGACAGAGAAGGCCTCATTACATGCAAATTTGGCATTTGGCCTGCCCATGCACAAACTAGGGTTTATATTGGCTGCTAGTGGCTGGCACTGGCTGTGACAGGGTGGAGGGGATTTAGCTGGAGCTGGTGGCTGTTGCCTGCAATATTCATGGGGCACCAGGGGAATGGCAGCTGATGAGAGGTCGCTTTTTACAGTTACTGTTCTCACTGGCAGTCTTCAAGCAAAGGTTGGATACACACTTTTCTTGGATGCTTTAGGATGCTTTGGGCTGATCCTGCGTTGAGCAGGGGGTGGGACTAGATGGCCTGTATGGCCCCTTCCAACTCTATGATTCTATGATTTTCCTGGGCATAAAAGAAGCCTACGTTCTGGGAAACAGTTTCTGTGCGTATATCTCTGTGCTGTTACAAACATCATAGGTAGCGATTATAAACCTTAATCATTCTTCTATCAGAATCCTTACGGAGTGACTTCAAGTGTTCTCTCCTGTCTGCCAATAGGTTCAAAATCTGTATGTGAAATATTTTCTTCATTTTTTTAGGGCACTTTCTCAAGAGGATCAAGATGACACTCACTTTAAAATGGAGGATATATTGCAGATGGTGAGTTCATCGAGAAAATTATGACAGGCGCAAATCACAAATATCACATATAGCTGTGTCCTCACAGCAACCTTTATAGTAATTTACTGTTCTTTTTTGCATTTGGACTTGAGCATGAGAACAGCCCATGTTCCAACAACTGTTGGACACAGATGAACAACTGTATATGATGCCATATTGGTTAGTATTGGTTAGTATAGGTTGGTTAGTAGTTGTCAGGTCCACTGTGAACCTCAATTAACCTTAACAGTCGAAATAACTGCTCTAGATACTCCATGGGATCTCGATAGGTTATTGAAGACTTAGCATGCAGGTCAGGATTAGTGCTGGCTTAGGTTGTCAGAGACGGTTTACTGTAAACAAACTTACATTGCTATAGGTCATCTGGCCACACGTCTACAAAGCATCATTTGACACGTTCATCTATCAGGCCTATCACACGGGTACATCACTTACTAGGCAGTTCTGAAGCATTTCTCAGAATTAACATAAACATCCTTGTTTCCACCTGGTGCAAATTCCATAGCTTTGTTATTCAGTCAATGCAGACAAGTCTGAAAATTAATTGCTTGCTTACCACATATAGACACTATGTTACAGTTCTCAAGCAAAACTAACCTTGCAGCTAGACTTACACATAAACAGTACTTCAAAAGTGCGAACAGGCAATTCTAGGGATATTGCAGAAAGATTAATAATGTGATATAAAAGCAATCTAAATCAGGTGAGAAAGAAATGAAAGAAATTGAGGTTTTTTTGTTTTATTTTTGTTTTGCTGATTACTTGCTTTTTTGCTTACAGTTAGAAAGTCCAAAACCAGAGTGCTTTGAAACTTTATCAGCTATGGAGCTTGCGGAACAAATAACACTCTTGGATCATATTGTTTTCAGAAGCATACCCTACGAGTAAGTGATTTTCAGTTATAAGGATGAAAATATTTTGTAAATGGAGTTTTTGTTGCTGTAATAGTTTACAGAGGCAATAGGCATAAAAGAGAAATGCATGATAAAGCTGTCTTTGGTGTAGCTAAGGTTTATTGTAGATACACAGGTAATGAAGCAGTGACATCAAAGACCTGAGTAGTAGAATGATGTCTACATTTTAGTACTTTGTGGGCAGCATGCAAACATTTTTTGAACAGGTTTTTATGAGAGGTGAAATTGGCATGGTCAAATACTATCTTCCTATTTGGCAAAACCCAGATTGTTCCTCTCTGGTGGGAGTTGATTGCAATGGATTATTGATTCTGTTGACTTACTGCACTCCCTGTTAGCTAATTGACTCCATGCATGAGCACCCTATTTGAACTCTCAGACTGGGAGCTTTGAAGTCATTCTCAATATCAAAGACAAAGTTGTCTTAACAGGATGTTAAGATATTTTATCAGCAACAAAACCATCTTTTATTTTGCATATACAATAATGTTATACAGGACCACCTATCTGAATATGTCTTAGAGTGCAGGATTCAGCGCGGTGTCTCGCAGATCCTAGTATGATTATATTGCACTTGCTCTCCTTATTTATTTTAAACATTTATAAACCCATGTTTTCCCCAAGAAACTGGAACCCTATGTGGGTATAAATAATAAAACTGATATATCAAAAGTAATAATTGAATTAGTCAGCAAATAGCAAATTAAAAAAATCTAAGCTGTTGCTCATCCTATGAGCCTTTCCAAAAAGTTCAGTTTTCCATCTTCCATAAGATGCAGAGGGATGTAGATATCCTAACATCCTCAGGAAGACTTTTCCACAGCAGTGAATGGGCAGTCATTGTTCATACTCTCTGAAAAATCAGAATCACTAGAAGACATTCATGTACTGAGAGGAGCTCCCACATAAATCCAGCTGGGAACAGACTATTGCCCATTTGAAGTCCTATACACTGGTAATGGAAACAGCTAAGGAAAATTACTTTTCTGTCCTGGTTGCATCCACTCAGAACTTTCCTGCATAGGTTTTACCGTGTTTCCCCCAAAATAAGACCTACTCTGAAAGTAAGACCTAGTGGTACTTTTTCATACACTGCTAGTATAAGCCCTCCCCCGAAAATAAGACCTACCTCTAATTGGCCCTGCCTCGGTCAGGCCACACCCCGTCCCACCCACCCAGCCGACAAGGGGCTCTCTACTGGCATTGTGGGCAGTTTGCCCCCGGATGCTCCCCAGGACACATGTAAGTGTCATTTTAACATGGTGGTGCCATTTTCAAAAGACAGAAAAGTCCATGTGGGGGGAGAGGGAAGCCTTCCCCAAAGAGCTCAGGTGCAGATTGGGGGCAGGGGGGGAGGTCCTAATGATAAAGCCAACGCCCCTGCAGGCAAACAGTGGGAAGAAGGCTCCAACAGAGCATCCACCCTGCTACCTGGGGGGGGGGGGTCGAGCCAGACACCACAAAGAAGGAAGAAATATAAGACCTACCCGAAAATAAGCCCTAGTGCATTTTTAAACCTAAATTAATATAAGACACTGTCATATTTTCGGGGAAACAACATGGTAAGTAAGAAGCTCTTTAGAATTTAGAACCCTCCTTCTAGAACCATTAGTTGCTACTCTGACACATTTGCTCAATGCTTCATGGCAGCATTTCTTGGCAGCCAGCTTGGTGTAGTGGTTACGAGCAGCAGCCTCGAATCTGGAGAAACTGGGTCTGATTCTCCACTCTTCCAAGTGCAGCCAGCTGACTGACCTTGTTCTAGTCACAGTCCTGTTCTCACTGAGAGAACTTCTCTCAGAGCTCTCTCAGCCCCACCTACTTCACGGGGTCTGTTGTGCAGAAAGGAAGGCGATCATAAGCCACTTTGAGAGTGTAAAGTGGGGTTTAAAAACCAACTCTTCTCCATTTGGGTTGCCAGGTCCTCCCTGGTTTCCAACAGGGGATGGGGGGTAGGTTTGCTAGATCCAGATTGGGAAATTCCTGGAGATTTGTAAATGCAGCCTGGGGAGGACAGGTACATTAGTGTGGTACAATGCCATAGAGTCCACCTGCCAGAGCATCAATTTTCTCTAGGGGAACTGATAATCTGGAGATGAGTTATAATTCCAGGGGATCCCCAAGGCCCCACTTGGATGCTGGCATCTCTAGACAGCATTCACATGTGTATTAATTTAAAGTCCAGGCTAAGCATAGCACAGTGGCAGGATGTTCATTGAATGCTTTGCTGTTCTTTTAGAAATTACTTTCAATGGTTGCAGCCTTTTAGCTAAGAGTACAAGGCAAAAATAAAGTCAATAAACAACAGCTTTGCTTACCATCAGTATGATCAAATCGTATTGATTGACATCTAGCCAAAGGGGATCAGCTACTGGATCAGTAAATTTCTTGAAAAGAAAAGGAATAGCCTTGGAGTAGCTGTGAGATCATTCTTAAAGAAATTTCCTTAGACTCTAATTAGCTTTCTAACAATTGTTTGCTCATTAAATCCTTATTTGGGGCAAGGTTCTCAGGCAGATGGTGGAATTTTAAAAGCTACTTATGCCATGGATTAATGCTGTCATTTTATTGATTATATTTTGGGCATATGTCCCTTCTCCTTCTTGAATCCTTTGTTTTCTTTTAAGCAAGTGTTGCTGTCGTATGTGGCTTTAAAAAAAACCCTAACAAGTTGTAGTTATATATAATACAGCTGTTTTTAATTTAAATAAACTTGATGCGGGAGAAACTTGTAAATAGATCATTCCCAGTGCTATTAAGTGGGTGAGAGTGTCAACTTGAATTACAGCTGAATTATCAGTCGCCATTCTAAACTGCACTTTTTGAAAGGCTTTTCCTTCTTTTGATCTCTTCCTTTCCCCCACCCAGAGAGTTCCTTGGGCAGGGCTGGATGAAGCTGGATAAAAATGAAAGAACACCTTATATTATGAAAACCAGCCAACACTTTAATGATGTAAGTGGTTATAAAATGGATAGTATTTTTTTTCGGAATACAGGAACACAGAATTATAAATGTTCTGATTTCCTCATGATTAACTGTGAACCCAACCAGAACATTACATTTTACTGAAGTACTTGCTGATAAGTGTGATGCTGACCACATGCAGGAAAGATATCCACTTAAGTGGCATGTGAAGCTGGTATGTCACGTACATCAGTGGTCTCCAACCTCTGGTCCGGGGACCAGTCCGGGGATCAGTTGGTATTGGGCCGCGGCTCCTCCTCATCCTCCTCCCCAGCTGCTGCCTCGGGGGCTGCCCTCCCACTCTGCCGCTGGCTCACCTTTGGTGCTCTCCAGCAGCCACCATGACTGGGGCTCCCCCTCGGCGTGGCACTGTGTAGCTGCTGCTGGCAGCGCCCCCCAGCGGGCGGTGGGAAGTCAGGGGCACCGGCGGGAAAGCAAGTAGAGCAGGGGCTCTGGCAGTGGCGATGTCTTTCGACAAAAGACTACCCCCCCCCGGCCCCAGCAAAATTGTCAAGCGTTGACTGGTCCCCGGTTGGGGAAAAGTTTGGGGATCACTGATTTACATGACCTCACATACAACAGCCTACTAATTGTTGCATTTGAACTGGTGTGCAGCATTAACATGTCAGCTGAGATGTCACAGTGAAGGGCGGTATATAAATGGAAGAAATGAATGAATAAATAAATTTTATAGCAGTTTAAAAAGGTGGAATATGTGGAATTTTTCTGAAAATGTCAAGCACTAGTAGACGAAACTTGTGTTTTAATTAGAAAGAAGAAACTAAAATTGTATAAATTCTGTTAAATATTATCTAACTGATTATGTCTTAGATCTGTTGCCCTAGTTTATTATTAGAGATGCCACATAAGTTCACATTACTTGGGCTCGTACAAGCTTCTACAGCCCTTAACACTCATCTTCATAGAGAGAAGATCATCATAGCAGTATCCAGCTCTGCGTTTCAAAGATTTTTCTTCCTGTGCTCCTTTGACTCATCAATTTATCTTCTGCTCCTATTGCAGAAGGAGGCAGCAGGTGAAAATATTATTGTTTTTTTCTGCTCCAACCTCGCTTTTCTACCTTGTGGAGAGTGGTGCACTCTGAGACATGTAGTTTCCATCTACTGTCGAGGAAGCATCCTGGGAACTACTTTTCTCAAAGTGAACTGGACATGTTGATGCTGCATCTCTGAGGGAAGAAGGGAGCAGGAAGAATGTTTTTTGCAGGCATCTGGGCATTCAACCTGTGAACTCTGTTGTCGCTGCATGCCATAGCAAGTCAAATTAAGGTCATGATTTGAGGTACACAGAATCCCTTGGGATTCCATGTGCTTGGAATCAGGATGAGACTAACTCGGACTGTTTGCCAACTTGGCCAATAAAACTTTTGTCTGAACTTGAGTCTGAGATGACTGCCATCCATATTTAATCATTAACTTTAATATGCTCAGCAGTAATATTTCAGATGCTGTCAACATATCCTATGAATATGTTATTCTTTCCTTAAATCAGCCTGCTTTGGTCCTGTTTTCTTTAACCCTTTTTGCAGTATATATTTTCCCAGCCTTAGTTGAAAAAGATCCAAATTCTGTTGTATATATGATTTAATTCTGTTTTTATAAAATAGCATGCTTTGCATATTTTATATTTTTTTCTTCCCTGCAGATGAGCAACCTTGTTGCCTCCCAAATTATGAATTATGCGGATGTTGCCTCTCGTGCTAATGCAATTGAGAAATGGGTAGCAGTAGCTGACATATGCCGATGTTTGCACAACTACAATGGTGTGCTTGAAATCACATCAGCCTTGAACAGAAGTGCAATATACAGACTGAAGAAAACCTGGGCTAAGATTTCTAAACAGGTTAGTAATCTGTGTGTGTTGATCCAATTCACAATATATGTTGAGGGCTTTTAAAAAAAATCAAAGTTAGTAATTTAGTGGCTTGTTATAGTTCAAAATGCTTGTAAATGCATCACTAGAAAATCAAGGACATGGCCAGCCTTGCGGTGAAGCAACATGAAACATTAGTGACGCATTCCAAAGGTACACCATTTCCCTGCCTCAAGTGTGCTTCTCTTTGAGATTAAAAAACATCATGCTTTCAATGGTTTGCTTGCTCCCCCACCTTCAGAAGCTTGCTTGCCAAGCACCTGCTGAAAATAGCTTCATTGAGGAAGGATGACAAGGAAAGAGAAGAAAAGGACAGTGCCAGTCTTGCGCAGAGACAGCCCAAAACATTCAGAGATGCGTTTGTGGGGGCAACATTTAGTTAAATGTTTAATGTACGTTCTTTATCGTCTGTCTTCCTCACACGGATTACACAACACTGTACAGTCAATGGGACACTCAATAATCAACGCGTTAAGATTTCAGAAGTCTGGAACCACCAGAAAGAACTGAAGCACAGCCCAAGTATTAACATGACACATTAAACAGCACAGAAATGACGTAATAGGATCCTACTGACAATAAGCTATACACAGCAGTATAGATCCCAATGCCAATCTTTTTATCAAAGTTAGTTTGTGAACCATTTTATATTATCTGTGCAGAAAAGCCCTCCTGATTAGTTCAGTTTTGCACAGTTTGCAGAAGACCAGGACAGCAGGAGCTTTCCTGGCCTTCTTGGTGGTCCTACATGATAGAGGCATAAAGGGTTTCGTACGTGATAGCCAATACCTTAAACTGAATACAGTAACCAGTGAGCAACCAATGGAGCATCTACGGAATGGGAACAATATGCATGCTCCATCGAGCTCTGAAATCCTTTCTTTTAGCATTGAACTTCCATCTTTCTATATCATTAGAAAGGCACACTCTGAACAGTTTGCCTGCTCCTCTATTTCAAACAATTTGCAGCTTTCTAGCACAACCTAAGTTGGAAGGGATGAGAAAGAGAACAACTGAACCTATGCTAAAAATGAAGATATGGTGCATAGGGTGAATGCTGGCTCCAGAAAGAAGGATTAGGTGTGTCACATCCTTGAATCTTCTCTGATGTCTGTTAGTGCATTTGTAAGGAGGGGGATCTGCTCAGGACTCCTCCACATTCTGTTACACTACCACCTTTCCTTTTATCTGTCATCAACCTGATCTTCTGCCTATCATTCCCAAATAATTGTGCTGCTGTTTTGTTCTGCCAACTACCCATCCTGACCAACTGAGCAACTTTTACAGTAATGCACGAGCTCACAGTTCTCCCTCTATCTACTGTGCAACACTGGCTGGGCTTTTTTCCTGCTCTATAGAAATATTCTCCTTGGATCCAGCAAATGGATCTCCTTGGATCTCCTTGGATCCAGCCTCTGATCCAGCAAATACAGACACAGGGCTGTCAGAATAGAATCTTCTGCTGCTGATGTGCCATGCACTCAACCTTCATGGAATACCAGATGCTTCCACTCACCCCCCACCCCCACACACTAGTTTGGTTCCTGGTGTGCCTAGGTCCATTCTGCAGACAAATATAAACCTGCTTTCTTAGCTAGCTAAAATTTGGCAGGGAAGATCTCTTGGGCAAGCAATGCTACCTCTGACAATCCCAACTGAACAGAAAAGAAAGACATGAGTCTTAAATCATATCCTTCCTATTGGAATGAGATTCCCAGTGAAAGCATGGTAAAATTAATGAATTTAATAATGAATACAATAAAAATGAATAAATCTTTTTTTAAAAACAAACAAAACCAAAACTATATATCTTTAAAATCTCTAATAACATGAAGTAAGAAGCCGTGTAATTAATGTTATGGTTTCTGAACCTACCTTTTTAAGTCTGTTGTCTGATTTTCTGGAAGCTGCCTTGAACGTTGGATAAGGTAGAACATACAGACTTAAATAAGTAAACTTCTTTCATTAATCATAAAGCATGCATTGAGGGCATGCTCACTGAAGTCAAATCTCATGTAAGTGTGATGCTGACTCCATGCAGTAAAGTTATCCATGTAAGTGGCCCATGAAGCTGGTGTGTCATGTACACGATCTCACACATGACAGCCTACTAATTGTTACATTTGAACTGGTGTGCAGCATTAACACATCATCAGCCTTTATTTCCAAGTCTGAGAAAAGCAGCATGCTTCCACTCTGAATGTATGGACTGGAACATAGAATGAAAAATGCTTGAGCTGTTTGCAGTAGGCGGTTTGCCCATGTGTTGTATTATACTTGAATTTGGCCTCAAATAAGCACTTCTATTTATTCATTACATTGTCATGCTGCATCCTCTGTTATCTTGGAATAGTTTTGTGAAGATTTAAGTTTCGTGAAGATGTGACTAGGCCCCTTATGATTTAGAAAACAATATATTTATTTGAAACTGAACTCATATTTGAGAGAGACTTTCTAGACTGTCACATGTTCTATTTCTCTAGGAGTGACTTTTCTGATTTGTTCTGTTTGTAGACTAAAGCTCTTATGGATAAGCTTCAGAAGACTGTTTCATCTGAGGGAAGATTTAAAAATCTCAGAGAAACACTTAAGAAGTATGTCTCATATTGCTAAGCATATTGGACGTTTATTAAGATAAGTCTTCAATTAACAGTTATAATTGAAACAATACTGTCTCAGTTTTATGGGACCATTTTTAAACATAGGCTTTATGGAGTTTCAGTCTTCTTAAAAATGTTCTCTGAAGTTAGTGCTATATACAGTTTTTTTTTGTCATATTAAACTATTCTGTATGCAAAGATTCCTGTTAGAACTGATAATTTTTCCCAATAAGAATATTGCTTCCTTGATCTTTAAAAACTCTCTAATGAAAAAAAAATTCTACTGTAATTCAGATTTATAAAGGGATGATTTTAAGAGAGAGTCTCTCCCCAACTACTGTCATTTTAAGGTGGATGTTTGAGGGGAATTTGCTACTGAAGACTGCCATCATCTAGCCTCTTGTTGATGGGGTTTTTGTGTTGAATCCCCAATCAAATAACATGGCGATTACATTGCAGCTATGTTTGTTGTATTATGCTAGCAGTAGTATGTAATTATCTACACCCACAGCTGATTTAGTAGTGATTAGGAGCATGGACTTCTAATCTGGCGAGCCGGGTTTGATTCTGCGCTCCCCACATGCAACCAGCTGGGTGACCTTGGGCTCGCCACAGCACTGATAAAGCTGTTCTGACCGAGCAGTGATATCAGGTCTCTCTCGGCCTCACCTACCTCACAGGGTGTCTGTTGTGGGGAGCGGAAAGGGGAGAGGATTGTAAGCCGCTTTGAGACTCCTGGTAGAGAAAAGTGACATATAAGAACCAACTCTTCTTAAAGAGTAAAATTAATACACCATGTCAACATAGTGGGAAAATATCAAATAATTCATATATACATATTCCCAAGAAATTTGGTATTTTCAATACCACCACATGTTTTTGCTTCTGTACATTGTGGCAGCCTCTAGCTACACTGTTCTTTCCAATGTTAAAGTTAGATATTAGAGAAATATGCCAAATTTAGAAACTGGGTGTTCTGGAATTGATTATAACTCAGCTATTCTTGTTTTAGAATGAGCTCAGCCATAATAAGTTAACAGTCTTCTAAATAATTTGAGTTAGAGGCATATGATTTCAAATCCAAAATTACCAAGTAGTAGTAAAATCTGCTTCTTGTCTGTGCAGTTGTAATCCCCCCTCAGTGCCATACCTTGGGATGTACTTGACAGACTTGGCATTTATTGAAGAAGGAACACCCAACTTCACTGAAGAAGGCCTTGTCAATTTTTCCAAAATGCGAATGGTAATTCTTCTTTGTTTGTAGGGTTTTTTTATTATTATTATTATTTTATTTATTTGATTTGTATGACCGCCGCTCTCGGAAACCGGCTCGCGGCGGTTCACAATGTTTTAATTGACAAAGGTTAATTATTGACCATAAGAACTATATCTATGAAGCATTTCAGGGTGCATCAGGGACAGAAATGTAATTTGTATCCAGGGACAATGTTCTATCACCACCTGCTGGCAGATTTTGGAGTATGAGTATTGCAGTTTGCATGCACGTGTGTTCCATTGACACAGAAGAAAGCTGAAGGTGAACAGCCCGGTTTGATATGTGTGATGATTCATTGAAAATGTGCAGACTGGCATCCTACTTCCCTAACTAGTTTAGTCCTATATGAGGACCATGTTTACTTTTGTGAAAACAAAAATGCATTAGGTTTCTGATGCATTTTGAGCAATAACATTTTATAAGAATCTTAGTTTGGACTAAGTACATAAACAGGTTATTTTGGTACTTTTTGTCAAGTAGTATGGCTACAAGTAAAATAGGAAGTGTGTCTGCATAGCAATATGGTTGAAGTAAGACTGATTCTTATTTGAGGCCCAGGTCACTAAATTAGCCCAATTGGCATTCTTTGACTTTCACCAAGCACGGCTACTAGAACCCCATCTGTCCCAAGAACACCTTGCTACAGTGATCCACATGATGGTCATCTCCAGACTAGACTTCTATAATTCAATCTACCCCAGCCTTCCCTTGTCCTTGACCCGGAAACTTCAGCTGGTGCAGCTGCTAGGGATCTCACTGGAATATCTTGGAGAGCCCACATTCAGCAGGTGCTGAGGCAATTGCATTGGTTGCCAGTTGTTTACCAGATCAAGTTCAAGGTCTTGGTATTAACTTTCAAGGCCATCTGCAATCTGGGCCTAATGTATGAGGGACCACTTTATATTTATATTTATTTTTTATATTTATATATATTTATATTTATTTATTTATATTTATATTTATTTATGTTGCAATTTATATCTCGCCACTCTCAGTAAACTGAGCTTGCAGCGGGTCACTCAATAAAATACAAGTAACCCCCTATGACCCCCACAGGGCTCTGCAGGTACAAAAAGGCAGTTGATTCCCAGCCCTTGCGAAGTTTGCCTGGCCTTGACTAGGGCCAGGGCCTGTTGGGTCCTGGCTTCCACCTTGAAGAATGAGTTCCCGGAAGGACTGAGGGCCCTGCAGGAGCTTCTTCAGTTCTGCAGGACCTGCAAGATGGAGCTCTTCTGTCAGGTGTTTGGTTGAGGCCCCTTTCTGGGGCCTTTGTCATCCTCAACATCCTGTCCTTACATTTCTCTGGGCATTCTGTGGCAGTAATATGGCATCTTGGAAAGTGGATGAGGTTGGAGGGTGAGATGGGGTGAGAGGGGAGTTTTATTGTCTGTTTTTATTGTTTAATTTTGTTGTGAGCTGCTGCAGCATAAAAGCCAAAGAAATAAAAATACATTCAGTGTAGTTATTCATGAAAGTTAGGCCGGTTAAGGCCCATAAACAGTATTTTTGTAAGGAAATATTTTGAATAAACGTATTCTTCATTTAGTTTTAGTAAAGTCAATATGTATAAACTTAAAGAAGAGACCCTTACTTATATGTTTTGTTAATAGATATCGCATATTATCAGGGAAATACGCCAGTTTCAGCAGACATCGTATCGCATAGAACATCAACAAAAGGTACACTATTCGGCCTTGTCTCCTTTGTGACACACACATTAAGTTTCCCAATTGTGCTGTTGATGTATATCGGTGTAACATCGCATTTACCACCTATGAGAAAAAAGTGGTTTGTGGTTCAAAGTTAAATCTTATTCTGAGCAGGAATTCAAGACAGGTATAACAAGAACTCTCATCCAAGTGTCCCCAAGAGGGTCCCAAATGTAATTAACTATGAATCAAACTTATTAGTAGGGGTTTCCGACTTGTGCGTTGTTATGGCTTCTGTGCAGCCCCACATAAGATCTAACAAGCTTCACGAGATCTTTCTAGAGCCTAAGAGTGCTCCATCCCATTCCTGCTATTGCTTTTTCTCACCCAAAGGCTCATGTGATGGGAGTAGAGCAAACACTCTTCCCTCAGTTCTTCTTCTGCCACCATGAGGAGAGCATGTGCCAATACTTTGTCCATATATTTTTACATTTTTCATTGTGATTAAGTTGTCTTTCATGGTGTTGTTAATAAATGTGAAGATTGTGGGGCTAAGATGGCCCAGAACAACAACCATAAATCCTGTCTGCTTTTTCTGGGCAAGTGACACAATACAACATCATGTCAGCACCTCACACCTAAGGCGAGATTGGGTAAAGCTGCCAGGTTAAAGGCTGCCCCCTGGAAGAAGGTTTTGGGTGCCCAAGAATCTAATATGGGAAAACAGATTCAAAATGAAAAAAGACCAAATGCTGCTTCAATAGCCTCGACACCAACTTCATCAACTGTGGTTTTGACCATCATGCCAGTGCCCACCCATTCTGCATCAGAAGTGCTTTGGAAGAAGTCAAAGAATAAAGCTAACCATCGAGACAATCCATCAAGATGGCACTGACATTAAAACCACTGACATTCAAAATGTCAGTCTTTTTGACACCCATCTACCCATGTATTGGGGTGGCAGTCAAGTCATCATCAAGAGGTTCAGTTTCAGGCTTACCTCAGAGCTGACCTTTGACTCCAAATATTCCTTCCTCGACACTGACTTGGCACCAAGTCTGAGCCATTTGTTGGATCCATTCTTTCATTACTCCTAGACACTAGAAAGAACTTCTGAAGCTTGTTAGCTGCGACTGCAGTCCCCCACGTGTGCCACTTGAACAACGGTTACGGGTAAGGTCAATTTCATTTTACATTTGCTGGCAACTCAAAGATATTTAAACAGTATAGGTAATAATGATGATATCCTTCGGCTGACTGGATTGTGTTCACAAAACAAATAGCGTCGTATTCACTCTGAAACGCACAGCCATATTCACAATTACCATCAACCTAAAGTGCTACATTTGCTTCTACCCCTGCCATGAGACCTGCACCTCAGAGAGGCTAACAGCTTACCCATTCCTCTGGTGGCCGCAGTTTCAAGGTGTAAACAATCTGCCAATTACAAGCCTGCTGCCCCTAGTGAGGGCCAAGCCCTCTTTCCTGAAATGTATTGCAGGCGCCACATCATGGAATAGTACTCAGAAAGCCTGCAGTTGGCATAACATAGAGCCACATGTGGCTTCCAAGTAACTGGGTGTGTATCATGTATTTATAAGACTGTAAAATTCCCCATTGCCAGTGAGGCTTAAAAAAAACTACTCTCCTTGATTAATTAGAATTGCCAAAAGAATACAGTCTGGGCTACTGAAATTGTTTCAAAAACAGAGAGCACGAACTCTCGAATACCTCTAAAAGGAATCTACCTTATGGACAGCTCTGCTAGAATAGATATAGACAAATGGGATGTATGTCAAATCTCATCCTCTTCCCTTCCTCATGCATAGGATTTCCCCTTTTTCTCTACTTTCTTGCTGAGGCGCCTCTATATCTGATTTGTTGATCTGTGGCTGTTCCATCGTGTCATGTTATTATATGTTTTAATGTCCAGGGACTTGATAGATGAGACAAAATCACCTACTTATATTTTAGTTCTGTAATGAAACACAAGAGGTGTTTTTGAAAGTTCAAAATAAGCAAAATATACTATTTAACATGGAGGGGGAAAGTCAGGTGAATCGGGTAGGATATATAATGTGAACCAATAATAACTTTGTAATAAGTAACTTTGTAATCACACTAAATCCAGATAATCTGTTGCCAACAAATATATGTTGTTGCTTTTCAACGAGATCCTTGAAACTTTGATTGGGGCTTTATTTTCATTGTCTTCTTAAACACTCAGACAAGTTCCCCAAATCCTTCTTTACACACAGACCAGGTATTCCTCCTTATTTTAGAGCTATCAACTTCTTTGTTTAGAAGCTTTGCCCCTAATTGGCTTGAATGAGAATCCGCTGTGATCTGCTGACTCCCTTAGCCCTTTCCCAGTCCTCAGTCAGAGCTAGTCTCTTCTTCAACTTTAAGTTTCCATACTTTCTTAACTGATGCTCTTCACAAAATTCCATTTGAACAGCCTGCCACTCAAAGGTTCTCAGACTTTATTAGAACATTAACCCTTGACAGTCCATCACAGAATGTTACCCAAATTGGTATATGTGTTGGATTCATAATATGTAATATGTCTGGAGGCTGTAAGACCAAACGAGGTCACAATGGCAGTTATTTTGGGACCAAACATTCTAATGATACAGCACTTTAATTAAGAAGCAAAAACAAGACACACAGAGAGAATCTCACATCAAACAGTCTTTATTCCCCTAACAAGATACAAGGCTAGCAAGCTGAAGTACTATGAGGAGGGGAACATAAAACAATATTGCAACACAGTATTGTAATGCTGCCCTTGGTTGTAGCATAATTGAGTTGAATGGGAATCTGTGAAATAAAAAGCCCCCAAGACATATCTAAGGGGGCCATTATTGCTGCGGGGGAGGAACGCCAACAGGGACCTGGCTGGTGGGAGAGATCTCTCAGTCCTGGAGTCCTCTGAGCAGTGTGTGTGTGTGTTGGAATGGCAACAGGGGGTGTGGCTGAACCAGGCGTCTGTTAAACGGATGGCCTGACATTGCTTGGCCTCTTTCCCCCCTTCAGGGCACCCAGAGATACAATGCTTGGTGGGAGGAGCCATTTTCCTGGCCCAACCACTTTACGATGTCAGGGAAGGAAAAAAAATGTTGCCTAGTCTTGAAGAGAAGAGTCTACTGCAGTAAGAGTCTACTTCCAGGGCAGAAGTAAGAGAAGCTGGTTTGTGTCAGATAAATCTCAGGAAGGAGGAAAAATCCAAAACCTACTATGAAGTTGGGGATCCAAGGTAAATGGTTCAGTGATTCAGCAAAGAACACAAAATTCAGGAAATAAGCCCAACCACAAAATTGGGTAAGGAAGCTTTAGTCCAGAGCTAGCTATGAAGTTGGATAGTCTCAAGATATGCTATTGAGTTCGGAAGCATGAGGTTCTGGAGTATTAACATCTAATTGGACAATGGGATGATTTACGTACTGTGATTGCATTCTCAGGGCAGGGGACATGCTCAGGCTGGTCTACACAGGCTAAGAAGTGGCTTGATGACATTTCCCATGGCTTGATATTGAATTATTTGAGTAGGCTGAGTAGTGAGAAGGACTCTGTAGCCTCAGGTTACTGTCTAGCAAATTTGAGTCAATTATTCCTGGCTCTGAGGGAATTTGTAGAGGCTGAGGTCAAAAAGACCTTTAATAAGTGTTCTTTGGAATATTCCAGCAGGTGGGTTGCTCCCATATGAGGGCATCCAGAAATAATTACTGCTCATTCAATAGCCCCCATCTTCATATGCAATAGGATTCGTTTTTTTTTCCTGTCCCCTGCTAAACAGCTTTATTTTTTATTTATTAATTATTTATTTCCTTCATTGATCCCCTACATTTCTTACCTGGAGAGACCCAAGGCAGCTTACATGGTTTTCCTCCCTTCCATTTTATCCTTACAACAATCACTGGTTGGCCCATGCTTACAAAGAGTGGGGATTTGAATCTAGGTTATGCAGTGCCTAGTCTAACGATTACAACAGACTGGCTCTCAGCCTTCCCTTTTCCCTTTCCCAGGGAAAAGCAGGTCTCTTGGGTGAGTTGTGTGGTAGCCACAATCAGCCTCAGCTCAGCCTTGGTGAGTTGTATAAATTTTATTGCAGTAAATCACTCAAGTGATTCATGCAGTGCTTGCTGTTGCATAACAGCACTCACCCAAGTGGTAATGTGGATGAGTTGACCAAGTTTTGTGGTAGCAAATTGCCTAGTGGTTGAGTATCACTTCTAAGGTGGCAGAAGGGAGAAGGCAAGGCCAGAAAGGGCCCTACCCACCCCACTTTGTCTTTTACTGACAGAAATCAAGGTGTGAAGGTTTCTAATACTGTTGTGGTTTTCTAGTAACCTCCACAACCACTACTGAGATAGGTCATTCATTTCTTAAATCTACAGGTGTTGTTTTCGCTATTGGAGGGGTTGTATTAATTTTTAGTGTATTAATTTTTAGATTTCAGAATTTTATGAACATTTGAGGTCTTTTCAGATTTTTAGAAATTCTGTCTTATCTGTTCATAGTATTTATCTATGGGTTTAAGAATAAAAATCTCTGGCCATGTTGAGAATTAGATGTAACAAGGAAGAATCTTCAAGGACTTGTGTGGGTATCTTATTTTCCTCTCCCTTGCGGTTTCTGCTTTCCCTTCACTGAAAGCTGCCATACCCCCTCCTTTTTCTGCTCTGCTTGTTTACTTTTTATTTATGTTATTTCCAACATTTCATCCCCACTTTAAAAGACATTGGATGCTGGGGCAGCATTCTCATAGGTTCAGGGATGAAACAGCTACTGGATGTTTTCCCCTTCAAGGGCAGGGCCTCTTCCTGTTCTCTGCAGTTACTTCTAGACATTTTCTGATAAAAGTTTTCACATCTTCAGAGAACACTTTTATTGGCATGTTGTTTTTAGCGTAAAACCTTGTTTGAATATTAAAGGATAAAATGTCTCTTTTACCTGGCTTGCAGTGCAGTTCAATTCTAAAAATGATATTTCTGTATTATATAGTAGTTGTTTCCTATTCTTCTATTTTCAGGTCACTCAGTACTTACTTGACAAGAGTCTCATCATAGATGAAGATACTTTGTATGAGCTATCCCTAACAATTGAACCCAGATTACCTGCTTGAAGAGTCTGTGTTGTCCTTCAGCCTATGGAGAACTTTAGTGTAATGGAACCATTGTGCATGGCATGCCCCTACAGAATGCAAGGGGAGAAAGCTGAGAAGAATTCAAGTTCCCTTTTCCATTAAGGGACTCAGAGCCTCACAGAGATTCCTTTCCAGGCAAGGAAAAGCAGCAGGTGTAGAAAGACAAAATGCCAGAAACATGGGTTAAATTATCGTTGCTTTGCATAGGTAATATTTCATTTAAAAGGGACAGTGGAGCTAATGAAGGATAAAATAATTATCTGGGTAATACTGATTGAGGCAATGAGGGGGGACAAAAGGAAATGTAAGTACTGTGTTCCATTGTACTTCAGTAAATGGAAAATGACTGTGTGAAACAGATGTACATTGAGCATGCAAACATCTAAGGCTTTGACCCATCTGCATTCCATTATATACATTGTAAACAATAGGCATTTAAGGACAATATACTACTCTGTAATGACAAAAAGACAACATTTAGCAATTTCATTTCAACTGCATCTATTCATTTTAATTTAATTTCCCTTCCCCCCAAAATGGTAGAGGGGAAAAACAGTATTACATATTAAAAGCCAGTTTAATACTGTAAATACACTTCTTCTCTAAAAACATACTGAGGAAGTCTAGATGTGCAGATTTTTAACACTGCAGTCCTAACACCCTTGAATTCAATAGACATAGAAAGACTTCATTTAGCAAAAGCCCTCTCATAGATGAGTTGCCTAGATACTTTACACTTTATTTTTGCTGGTGCAACTCTCATTATGTAACCCAGTGTTGACCGGGGGGGGGGGGGAGGCAACTCCAGGTTGGGAAAAACCTGGAGATTTTGGAGGTGGAGCCTGGGGAGGGGAGGGACATCAATGGGACGTAATGCCACAGCCCACCTTCCAAACTGGCCATTTTCTCCAGGAGAACTGATTTCTATCACCTGAAGATCCCTTGTAATAGCAGGACTCTCCAGTCACCACCTGGAGGTTCACAGTGTTATACAGAACTCATGTGGTTTCAGCTTATTTGGTCAAGCTTTCTTGATTCACTTTATGAAAGACATCTCCAAGTAAATATACTGGAATGTTGATTGAGCTTCCCCTCTATCAAAGCAAATTACAAAGCCTTTACAGATGGGGAAGAGCGCTATATGTGCCCCATAGATCCAGTGTCCAAAAGGAATAGATAGGCCAGGGTGATACTATGAATTAGTTCACTTCCTATTAGATTCTCATGTACTTTACAGCTGGGTTTGAATATTTATAATGCAGTCCTAGTATTTATACTCAGAATAAGTTCTATTGAGATCAGTGGGACTTGTATGCTTCAGATTGCAGCGCCACAGTTTGTCAACAGGATTATGCTACTAAACCAATAATGTATATCATGACCATTACTCATTTCTCTGTGCATTTAGAGTCTCACATATCAGTGTGCTAAACTGTAATGAAAATATTTATCTACTGTATTGATATGTTGCCATAAATATAACTGAATCTAACCATGTGCTGTAACCCTGTAGCCAGGCATGGGTTCTGTGGCTCTGATGTGCAAATGGAACTCTGCATGTAATGGGACCTGCCCATTCTCTTGGAATGCCTGTGAAGAGACTGAGTGCATGCTTGATCTGAGTTGTTCACACACACTCAAATGTTGTGGAGTTTTAGGCTGCAATTTGTGGTCATGTAGATTTTGCTGTTATAACTTTGTTGAGATGGGCACTCTATAAATCACAATCTTGCAGCAGTAATTCAGAACACAGAAAGAGCAGATACATACATTTTAAAATAAGAATTATATTGTTTATAAAGTAGTAGATGGTCAGCCCTACGTTTAAAATTTATTTCTTCCCCTTTTTAAAAATATGAAAGGCAACATAATCCACCTCTCTGCTCCCTGTATTTCAGTGAATATACCATTGCCTCTAAGGTCACTGGCCATAAATGCTTCACTTTTAAAAAGCTTCCATCACTGTGTGATCTAGATCAGATCCTTCTATTAAAAGTATGGATGGTGCTTCCTGTGGTTTCCTTCATAAAGCACTTCCTCCTGAAGTTGCATGGAAAAGGAACACGAGTACACAATGCAGACATTATATGTAAACCGGAAAAGTGTCCTTTCTTTTCCATTGACTGTCAGCCAGTTGACAAAACAGGACTAAAAATATTTACCTCCCTTAAACCCTGTCAGGAAAACTGTGACTTAGCATATTTGAGCTGTTTCTTACCAAAGTCACTAAGCTGCTAACTCCTATCAATAGACGATAAATAGATCTGCCTGTTGTCTTATTGTGTTGTCTTTATTTGCACTTTAATTATATTGCGCAAGCATGACACCAACCCAGACAAAAGCTGACTAGTGAATTCTGTGTTTTGTCTAACTATAAATTCCTGCATTTATAAATTGTATCTGTTCAGTAGAAAGAATAATCGTTATCTACATTCATTCTGCACATGTTGGATAATGCGCTTTCAGTGTGCTTTTGCAGCTGCTTTTTCCTGTGCGGAAAATCTACTTCTAAGATCTTTTAAAGTTCAATATCCAACAAATGTGAAATGTTACATATTGATGGCCATTTTTATGAATAATTGCATGACTAAACATCAAAAGTCCTCAGTAAGTTTTGAAAAAATGAGAGAATTCCAAAGGCATGTTTTAATGGTTTTGGTAAATGATTGTGCTAGAAATGATTATGAACAACACTATTATATTTTCCCCCAAGCTGCTTGTTCTTTTTATTGATGACCAGCAAGAAAATCTGACTGCATCCTGATGCATGATAACTGAAGCATGGATTACTTGGACCAAACAGTTAATTTATTGCAAATGTTATGTGTGTTTATATTATTTAAGAAAAGTACACTGACTGCAATGATAATACCTTTTTGTTTGTAAATTTGTGTGTTCTATTCCAGTACCATTAATCTGCCTCAACAAATATAAGAGGTCCTTTCATGTGCATGATTTGTGACGTATAGTGGTTGCTTATTTTAAATGTCATTTACTTGTATTTTATTTTATAATATTGACTTCGTAATTAGGGGGACCTTTGCCATTCCTGTTACATTAGTACAGCAGAATATGCAACTATCTGTTTCATCCCATTGTTACATAACTTTCATTCAAATATAAGCTAGCCATAAAGATGGGGTGTTCTTGTCAATATTCCAATCTCTTAGTTTCAAAATCTTTAACAAACAGTGAGTTAATTGTTCTCATCTCAACCTGGCGGCAGCAATCTGGACACATGCTTTTGCACACATTTCTTCTGTGGAATTGGTGTGAATTAGAGCTGCAAAGCTGAAAAAGTCTGGCACTAGCTACTGAACTGGTAAGCAGCCACCATTGCAGTGCTTTGCAGAAGGGTATAGTCTGCTATGATAGTTCTGAAAATTTCATCATGGTTGATGATTTTTATTCATTTAATCATTTCTTTTTGCTATGCAGCACCTCCCATAAATCACATCCCTTGGGATATACTGTGCAAAGTGGGTTTGTGAAGTATCTGTGCCATTGCTAATAATTAGCAAGAGAATCCCTATCGTGCTTGTTCCACTATGTGAACTTTTAAAACATTTTCTGTGTCTGAGTCTTTTGCAGTACTATTTTAACCTTGCAAAGTTAGGAATTCCAAACAGGCCAACCTGGCAGATTTCATTAACTTCAATCCCTTTCAGAGTTAGATTTACTGAAAACCAACTATGAACTGATGGGATTAAGTATCGTTGTTGGACTGTGGCCTTCATGTGTGTGAGCTTCCTGAATTTTACATTATTGATAGCTTTATCACCTGCCCCCCTAGTATTTTACTTTTGGTTAATCAGCTGTATCCTTCAACTAATAAAATAATAGATTATAGGTTGGTTTTAAAGGTCCCTTTCTGCTCATTGAAGGATTCTTTTATTCAGAAAACATTCCTACTTCCTTGGTCCTACTGTGAATAGCCAAGATATTTTGTTACCCCCAAGCACTGAGATCAGCTACCAGCAGTGCTAGTGAGGCTTCGCTTGTAACTCGCCAGAAACAGCGAGGAGCAGGCCTAGTAACACAGGTACTCGCTTCCTTGCCCTTCCAGGAAGCAGCAACTGGTATCAGGAAGCAAGCCATACCCCTGTGGTGCCAGGGGTGTACCCCTTATTGTGCTGCTGGTTTGTCAGAGAATTAGCCCTGTGAGCAGAAGGGCACCTTTAAAGCACTGTTGAATATATTGGGCCACTTCCTAATATTGCACAACCAGGTGGCTTTGACATGTATTGTGATAACCTTTTAACATGCTATGAATTTGTATTGTTCGTAAGGCTTACTACATGGGGCAATGTGCCATTATGCAAATTAAACATTTTCTTCTCCAGAATTCCTGTCCATTTTGGTCATTTGTTTTATTTAAAAAAACTGGATGGCATGAGTTTAACTTTACTCTGCAGTGTGTTTATTCCAAATAAAAAGCAATATAACGTTGTAGAGAATATTTTTGCCATCAGATACTTCCTTTGGTTTGTAGCTGGTATATCCTGTTAACATCAGAAGTCATCCTGATATGTCCATAACTTTTAAAACAAAATGTAGATATCTGAGTTATTCTGGTAAATTGGACATTAATCTCAAGAGAAATTTTTATAGAAGGTTTATGTAATTCAATAAGATTCACCCATGTACAAGTTGCTGAGAGACGGCAGTCTTCTGCTACTTTCCCTATAACATATGATTAGTGCTATTAAATATATTTTAAGGTGGGTAGCTATGCTGGTCTGCAGTAGAAGAGTTTGATCTGAGTTCCATAGCACCTTAAAGACCAACAAGAGTTAGTAAAGGTAAAGGTATCCCCTGTGCAAGCACCGAGTCATGTCTGACCCTTGGGGTGACACCTTCTAGTGTTTTCTTGGCAGACTCAATATGGGGTGGTTTGCCATTCCCTTCTCCAGTCATTACCGTTTACCCCCCAGCAAGCTGGGGACTCAATTTACCGACCTCAGAAGAATGGAAGGCTGAGTCAACCTTGAGCCGGCTGCTGGGATCCAACTCCCAGCCTCATGGGCAGAGCTTTCAGACTGCATGTCTGCTGCCTTACCACTCTGCGCCACAAGAGGCCCTCTTTTCAAAGTTGCCTTTATCAGATATATATCATTAGGTGCTACTGGAATCTAGGCAGCAACCATATTATGATTATCAGGCTCCTAGAAGGATTGTTTTAATTTTCCAGAAATAGAGAAACATAATTCATTTCATTAAAACTTTTGTTGTTGAACTGAATTTTTTGATTAAGCATATATAAACAGGGGAAGGCTTTTATTTGTTAGATTCTGGGTTCTTTGGTTGCACCTACCTCTGGTTTGTGGGCTCTATCTGGGTGGATTAAAAGGTGGGCTAAAAATGTTTCAAGTAAATATATGAGGAATACAACTTACGGAATATAATTTTATCATCACAAACATTGAAAATAAAAAGGCATTGAAAGTTTCAACCTTTTGTACAGTTACATCGTAAAAGTTTACCTTGCTCTTAGTGTAGATATTTCTTGATATACAACTGAATTGTGTTTTGCTGGAGCTTGGGCTCTTAGGTGGTTTTCATTGTGTAAGCCAGTGGGCTACAGATCTTGAAATAATTGTCCTTTGTCCTGACATTAGTAACTTACAGAGCAGGCACCTGAACTTTCCCCATGGGGAAATTTCTTTGCAAGGTTTCTGGTTTTCCAAGGCCCAAACGCAGCCTTCTAAGTCCGGTAAAATAGTTATTTTTAGGATTTTACTGTTAGAAATGAGTTTGGTATGAATTAAACAACATTACAGCCCTGTGATGGTGGAGACATTCAACTTGTCATAGCTCACAATTATGCTACCATAACTTACTCATTTGCTACCAACAGTGGATGATATTGCAAAAACCCATACAGTAGGCTCAAGCACTGGATTTATATTGCAAAGCAGGCTGCTTTGGACACCTGATTTCAGAAGAAGCTTTCCATTTCAAATTGGGTGAGTATAATAGTCATTGTTTTGATTTTTCATTTTAGGTTCCAATTGAAAAACACAGCTGTAATTGGATTTAGAAAGGTATATCTGAGCTTAGAATTACACTGGAGGATATTTTTGTGTCCTCAAGGAGACTCTCATGAGATCAAACATTTAGATCTGAGTTGAATGACATGGGATTTGGCCAGTAAAAGATACAGCTGCCCCTTTCTTCCTCTTCCAAATCCCCTCCCCCACTTCCCCTCCTCATATGACCTGTAATTTTGTAACTCACAGCATTAACTGCTGGTTCAGTTCCCACTTCTTGGCTTGTACGCGGCTACAGGACGTGTCTGACTTGAGCTTTCAAGGTCAGTTTAACTTATGTGTGTTTATTCACCATAGACACTGACATCTATAATGGGAAGGTTATTAAAATTGTCCTCAGTGTGTCACAGATTATAGCCCTTGGGGAGATATAATTACTTATTTGCATAAATGCTCAGAAAACTATGATAGTAAAATGTTACCGTTTACTGTGTCACTTTCCAAACAGTGTAACTGAAATAAGCATATTGAAAATATAATCTTTTTCATGCAAATTGTAATAGCATTTTTACAGATAACCTGCAGAGCAACTATTTTTTAAAATGTGAGTACTGTCCATAAATGTCTTACTTTAACTGGAGAGGCTGGAGCATCATGCTACTAATGTTTGCTTTATTGCTATAAAAGAACATTTTTGAGATTTGATCTCTATCTGGAATGATTCTTGCTTGAAGTAATCAGCTTCCTCCAAATCAGCATTTCTGTCAGATAACTATCTAGCCTCTGCTTTGAAATTTCTGAAGGAGAACTCACCGCCTCTTGAGGAAGCCTGTTCCACTGAGGAACGACTCTAACTGTGAGGAACTTCTTACAAATGCTTAGCCAAAAATTCTTTTGAATTAATTTCAACCCATTGGTTCTGGTATGACCCTCTGGGCAACAGAAAATAACTGCTCCATTCTCTATGCGACAGCTGTTCAGGTATTTGAAGATGGTTATCATATCACCTTTTAGTCATTTTTTCTCCAGGCTAAACAGACCAAGATCCCTCAACCGTTCCTCATATGACGGTCTTCAAACCCCTCACCGTCTTCATAGCCCTCCTTGAAGCATAGTCCAGCATCCTGTTCCCAGAAGTCAGATGCTCACTGGACCCTGCACAAGCAGAGCATGAGGGCCATTGCCTCATTATTTGCCCTCATAAGAGATCTCTTCTCCATGATTTTTTACTGTCTTTTAAAGCTTTATTATACACTATGTCCCAAAGACAAGAGTGTTTCTAATTCAATTAAACACTTGGTTTAGCCCCATCGATCTCTAAATCAACCAGTCATATAATAATTATACCCTTCATAACATAAATGTCACTTCCAGATGGTGATGGTACCAGACCAACTCTTCTTCTTCTACCCCATGCTGACTCTTAAGTCATGCAGTTAGAGAAATCGGGATATCTTTGGATACTTAAATCTAGCTGTGAACGGGCAAGAAGATCTTTCTGCATACCTGAAAAAGGCCTTCGGATTGCAGGAAAATGTAAAATATATATTTTAAATTACATTGGGCAGCTTTAAAAAGCTGAACATGAAAAAAGGAGTACCTATAGCTTTAAAAAAACAATTCCCTCAGTGGCCATTGCTAGACAACTTTAGTATTCCAAGATTTTTTGTTTTCTAGTAAAGGGTAGGGGAAGGGGACAAGGGCCTTTCCAAGCCTATAGTTCAGTTATAATTCTGGGGGATTTCCAGATCCTATCTGGAGGTTGGCAGTCCTAGGCCTGGCAGCACCTCATGGGTGACTTTGTACCACTTGACTTGCATGCCCCAGCTGGGCCTGGCTGCTTGTTACTGTTCAACAGCTGCCGCCCTATCAAAGCCAATGTGGTGCAGTGGTCAGAGTAGGGTCTGCAAGACCCAGATTCAGATCCCCATCTTGCTCTGGAAGCTGACTGGTTGATTTTGGACCAGTTACATACTTTCAGCCTGACCTACCACACAGGGTTGGGCTCCAAAGTAGCTTACATTATTCTTTCCTCCTTTGTATCTGCACAACCCAGTGTGGTAGATCAGGCTGAAAGACCTTAGTCTTACTCAGTAGAGACTTCAGGGAAGGGAGGATGGAGATAGAAAGCTGAAGGGCAGGTAAAGGCAGGTTGGCTGTTGGGTAGGAAGGAGATAGGGTTGCCAAATCCAGGTTGCCCAATCTCCCAGAATTTTCCAAACTGGAGCTGGCAACCGTAAGGGGAATAGATCTCTATAATACTCTGAAACAGTATTTATTTCATCTCCATTTATATAAATGGCCACTTTCATCACCGGCATCTTCTTTCCTTCCCTGATAAGAAAACAGAAAAATTAATCAACACATTTAAAAAATCCATGTGCTTTCTGATATTAAGGGAAAAGAACAAGAATGCTGCAAAAACTTGTTGAACGTTGCCTCAATACAATTATTTCTCCTTGAGCAAAGTTCTCTCAAGCATCTTGTGCCTCAGAACTTTCGTTTAACATTTGACCTGCAGTTTATAAATTCCCTGTGCAGAATCTGACACCATGAAAAGATGCAAGCCAAGAGAGCAAGTGTCCTGAATAAGCAGGCTACGATGGGAAGTGATAACACCTACTGAAAGCAGTAAGGGAGTTTTGGTGTATTTAAATGGCAGAATGGTACTTGATGAGGGTTTGGTCTACCTGGAATGTTTATTCGTCACCTGGAATCCCTGTCCCTAACCTAAAATGAATGTGTCAGCAGTGAGGACAGTCAGTTTGTGGGTAGCTAAACATTTCAGTCCCATGTAACATGATATTGGAAACCAATCACATGGTTTAGTATCTGCTCCTAAAACTGATTATGGGGCTTTAACTGAAATTAAATCCAGAAACTGCCTTTGCTATTGTGGTAGCTTTAGCCTCTGTGACCTTACAGGAGAATATGCCTGGTGAATGTGGAACAGCCTTTAAAAGAAATAGACATACATTGCACAGTTGCTGTATGTTCCCCACTATCACAGCCAAGACATGGTCCTATATATGACTCTCCTGTAGATCACGCTTTTAGGTTGGGGAATCCACTTTATGTGATTCCCCAGCTAGCGTTTTAAAATGGAGGATGTAGGTAGTTGTTTGCTGCTTGGATGCTGGATGTTGGCGACATCATGTGAAGCGCCAAAAATGTAGCATCCAGGTAAGCAGTATTTCACTATATTTATAGCAGGTGGAAAGGCCTGCACTTTCTCTGGTTTCAGTCTGTCTGACCTCAAACAGCAGGGGCAACCAAAGCAGGGAGAACAAGGTTGACTGGAGCGAGCCAGTAGATTCATATGTGAGAAGGCAGTCCTTAAGGTATGTTGGTCACAGGTCATATAGGGCTTTAAAGATCAATAACAGCACCTTGAATTGAGTCTGGAAGCAAACTTGAAGACAGTATAGTTCGAACAAGACTGGAGTCATATGATCCCTATGACCCACTCCAACAGGCTCAGATTCATGAGCAATTCCTCCCAGAACACGTGATAACCCTTTGCCCAGGTCAAACCTTCTCCCACACTAGCTGCACCTCTGTTTTGTTAGGATTAAGCTTCAGCGTAATTATTAATACCAACACTGTCCCCAGGCACCCATCCACAATTTCTACAGACTTCTGGGTTGTGCTGGTTGGAGTCTGAATGGTTATCTGCATACTAGTGACAGATCTGGAGACTTCTCCCAGCAGCTTTACATAAAATTTGAAAAGCATGAGGGACAAGATGAAGCCTTGGGGAACCTCAAAGATGAAGGGGCAAAACAGTAGTCCACACCATATTTTGAAACCTACTTTCAAGGTAGAAGCAGAACTATCACAGAATAGTTCCTACCAATTCCAGTCCCAAAAGGTGATCCAGAAGGATACCATGACTGATGGTATCAAAAGCTACCAAATAGTCCAGGAGAATTAACAGGGTTGCACAGTCTCTATCCAAATCCCAACACATGTCATCCACCATGGCCACCAAGGTCATTTCAGTCCCATAACCAGGCCTGAAAACAGGTTGAAATAGATCTAAACAATTTGAAATTCCTGAAGCTGGCCAGAAACTGCTCATTCAATCACCTTGCTCCCAATCTGTTTATACAATTACAGCAGTGGACTTAGTTCAGTCACTAGTTTTATCTTCTCTATAAATTACTTCCACAGACAATCAGACTGTTAGAATAGGCATTCCATGTATACCCTAGGGTTTTCAACCTCCAGGTGGGGCCTGGAGTTCTCCCAGGGCAGCAACTGATCTCTAGACTATAGTCAGCATCACCCTTTGGAGGGGATACTCCATGGCAGGGGCTCATGGGAATTGTAGACCATCAGGAGAGCCACAGTTTTGCCACCCCTGCTCTATGGGATCACATCTCTGTTGATCTCCCTCCTCTTCCCAAACATTACCCTCCCCAGACTGTGAAATCTCTAGAGCCCATTCTGCACACACTGATTAATGAAACTTAACCGTGCTTTTGCAGCTTTTCCTGTGTGGAACAGGACAATCTATTTCTAAAGCACATTGAAAGTGCATTATCCAATGTGTGCATAATGGGCCTAGGAATTTTCCAACCCAAAGTTGGCAACCCTGGAGCCTTGCACAGTAGCTGGTCTGAATTTATCAGATGCTGTATTTTGTCACCATGTGCTTTTGGCACGGATGGCTACCAGTACAAGTGACTTTGAAGGGGTCATTTTCCATCTAGCCTGTGTTAACGGCATGTTAGCTCTCAGGAGAGATGTATTACTTTTCATGAAGAAAAAAATGAATGACTACTCTGTGGTGATTTTATTCATTTTTGCCAGTTTATTCCACATTTTATGTTTATACTTTCCCACATCATTCTAGAAAAACTTCAGAGCAATTTATATTATCAGTAAAAAAACAACTATGGAACCACAATGTAGATATGAAAACACAAGTAGCATTTTAGGGTCTTATTCTAGTCTGAACCTCTTTGAAAATGCTAGGTATAAGTAACTGAGAGGTTCATCTTCTGAGTTTAGTTTGCCATTTATGCTTTGAGATTAACTTATAAAATTCATTGCCACTAAGATATATATTATGCTATATTATCCTATAACCATATAAAAGAGCGATAACCTAACAACATCCACTGAGGGCATCCATTTCTTAAAAATATAGCTGCTTCTATAATTTAGGAGGATTTTAAACCCCACCTCCATGTAATCTGTTTTTGTTCAGGTTTCAAAAAAAATCTGCTTTTCTCCAATCTGTCTTGTCTGTCCATAGCCTCAGACTTTGGATATAAGTATTCAGAGATCAGGTAATATTGAAAATTAGGTATATATTTTTATGTTTACTCTTATATCCCTTTTTATCCCCCCTCCATTCCATACAAGCTTACCTACTATCAGCCCTGGTTGTATTCTCTACCCACTCCTGTCTCCTATGCCTTCTGCCATGCATGTCTTCTGTATGAGAACATTTACTAATTTTAGATGGCAGTTAAAAGCCAGAGTTGATGCAACTGGCACATGGGTGAGGGTGAAGGGAACTTAATTCCTGGCTGTATCAGTTAACATCAGTAAGATTAAGGACACATAAAAAGAGCCATTGAAAAAGGAGCTACATTTCTAGGCAGATAAGCACATGAAATAGAATAATCACTGCAAATAGGATATTCCAAACTAAAAACACCTAGAAGTTGATAGCCAGCTTTTTTCTTATATAGTAACTTTGCATTTTTCTGCATATCAGTTCTCTGGATTTTTCAGTCACACAAAGTATGCCTGGGGGAAAATATGGTAAAGTTACTCAGGAAAGCCTTTACAATATTCAAAACATTAATCCACTCTACTGTAATCTACTCTGTAATGTTCACACACACAAACTAAATTGCTTACTGATGTAATAGCACTAGAGTTTATGACTTTGTGTGCTGTGATCTTCTGCTCTGCCCATGAAAGGTCTTCCAGGAGTAAAAATAATGTGGCCAATCCATCACTCAATCCCTGCTGGTATGAAGTATATGATGACTGTGTCACATTCTGTTACTATAAGGGATATGAAAACAATTTGCCACACAATTCCTCTTATCCAGGACAAATTATCTGAGCTAGCTAAACATGACAGCCTGTCTAAGGTAGTTAATGTTACCTGTTGCTTGATAGAATATCCTGCAGAGACAATACACTGGAAGGGACAATCTTGCAATAGAATGAAGTGCTGTATATGTCATTCAGAAGCAGTCCCAAAAGTTCTATATGCTAGGGTAGTCCACAGAAAACAATTCTTAACCTTTGCAGTTATCTGACTCCTATATTGATTATAAAGCACAAATAGCATAGGACTTCAGAGATTCCTTTGCACTTGATGTTTTCTGGTGCAATTAAAAATTACAGCTGCAGGACTATTTCTGATATTACTTTCTACCGGTTTTGTTTTAAAGCTCATCAAAATGCAGTTGCCTTGCCAAGTCCTACTTGCTTTATCCACATGTGTTAGATGGGGCCTTTTCTTCCCCCATACATTATTTTGGAGCTATGCATAGGAACTCTTGACTTCTAAAATCATGTGAACTACCTTGTAAGGCCCCTGCCTGATCTCTGAGAGCTCCTCTGGCCTGCCATGCCAAGAGCACCTTCCGTCACAGAGGCAGGATGTAAAGTATTTCCATTCTCCCCAGTTCCAAGGCATGCATGATGCAACTGTACCCCCTGCTTTTAAGGGATGCTTCATCACTGCAATATGGGCTATTTCCAGTTGATGTGGATGGTATTAACTCCAATCCATCTATTGAACAAAAAGAGAGCAATGTTCAATCCACCTAGGATGAGCAAAGAGGATAATTTAACTTCCTTTTAAACTCCTGATTCTATGCCAATATTCTAAAAATACCCATCAATTGCCTCATCTTGGAATGTCAGGTGTCATTTCCTGACCTCACCAGATTTAGGCAGCAGTTACCTTCAAACTGCCTTTGTCAAATTCAAACTTTATTTCTTAGACCAATCCTGAATCTAGGAAAGTCAGGTTCCATCCCTAACTATGGAATTTTTGCCCATAAAAGAAGGTGTGCCAGGCTCCATCAGCTACCTGAACGCCCCTGCAAACTGCTTTGCAGGCTCTTTTCCCTCCTTGTTGGACTTCTGCACAGACTCACTATGATTCAAAACTTCTTACACACCTGGGATCAGGTAGTATCACTCTTCAGAACCTCTGCCCTTCATCTTCCCCACCTTCTCAGATTTGCATGTGTGCATGTTTTCATTGGGAGGGAGAGGGTGGGTTTTTTTAGAAATACTGACTTCGTTGTATTTATGATTTTAAAGGGTTTGCAATTTTGATCTATCGCTAGCTGTGTGTAAGTAAATATTTCATTTTGTTTGCATTGGTTGTTATTCTTTTCTTGGAAATATTAGGTGGGAATAAAACCTCTGTATACATGGGCATAAAATCCCTTGTTTATCTGGCTGGAGATTCTGTAATACGCTCTTATCCCCTCTTGGTGTTCAGTTCGAATAAACAATCTGTGGTACATTCCATTGCTCCAGATGCGCGCTAATTTTCCTTTCTGCTCATGCATCACTGGATTCCCTTTTATTACAGTCTGCCTTGTTTTTATTTGCCTCTTTTCAGACCTGATATGTGGCAGTTTTTAGGTTCAAAATATAATACCAACACTGGTCATACTTATGATAAAATGCTATTAAGGCGTTCAGTGGACTCAGTCCCTTTAGAGTTCTCTCCTCTTTCAAAGTAACACAATTTCTTGCTGTAATTGGAAACTGCAGCTGATACAAAATGCTGCAGCTTGGGGTTTTTCTTGGGGGGGGGGGTAGATGAACCTACTCTTATTGCACTAACTCTGCAGCAATCCATTGGTACTTTTCATTTACCAAGTTCTGTTCAAATTTCTTAACCCGCTGCTTTATAAAAGAGAACAGCAAACAGTACAACTGACAGCTGCCCACATATGAGCTTGCTCTGTTGTGGCTCCCAATTAATGGAACAGCTGCCAAGGAGGTCAGGAAGCTCCCCACTCCCCCAACTTCTGTCATTTTGCAAACTGGGTAAAAGATAATTGTTCAGGGGGGCATGTCTATAAAAGGTATAAGGTCTATAAAAGGTATAATGATGTTCCCATGAGGGAATAAGATCATAGTATAATGGAATGGAAGGCAATCTTATAAGGGGAACAGGATTTTTATCTATGCTATAATTTATTTGCATGCATTACCTTACTCTTATTGCATTGTTTTCTACCTTTGGAATCCTACTGTTCATCACATTTTTGCACTGCTGTTCATTTTTGTAATCCTATTGTGTTGTTTGTCTTATATCATTTGATTGCGTCATCTTGTACCATCCGCCTTGAATCTCAGACGGAAAGGTGGGCAACAAATAAAGTAAATTTTCAAAATTATTCATCTCACTGTTTCTGAATAGATTCTTAATAAAGTCTTGTTTTCAAGGGTGGGAGTGGAAGTGTTAACTACTGCTTTTCTCTTTCTTCTTTTAACTATTATTGCAGTTAGAAAATTATGAGAATAAAAAAATAGTGAAAATCACTTTGAATGCAAATCAGAAACTGTAATTAACCTATGCTTCCTTCAGAAAAGGAATTTATTAAGGGCCCATTCATATATGCCTTAGCAATGGAGGATATAGAGGAAGTAATTATAATTAATTGCTAAGTCACAGAAGTGCTCACAGCCATGTCATGCAAGTCCAAGTACAGTTGCAGGAAGAACCTGAAAGAGACTTTCTTACCACTAAATTGTACTAGGATATGGATTTTCAGGATGGATATTGCTAGATTTTTCTTGAGGCATATACTGCTATATTAAGAGCAGTGTGAATCCTGTTTGGTTTCTACTTGCAACAAATTTCATAAAAGAAACCATTTCAATAGCACCCAAAGGTTAGTGTGTGGAAACACTCCAGACTAGTGGAACAATTGCAGCCCTAGCATTGAAAGGGGGGGGGGAGGCTGAGTACCCACTCAAGACTGAGACAACACCATATAACAGGCCACAACTTTATTACATTGCAGCTACAAATGGTTTGGCTTGGAATAGGGAATTGATACCAAAATGCATGGAACTGTTCCATCTGCTACATTGTGTAAACCCCCATCTTTCAGTCCAGCTGCTGAAGGAGAAAAGGCCATGAGGGCAGTGATAGGGGGAGCAGGCCACTTTGTGATCCCCTTGTCATCTGGGGTCGGGTGCAACCAGCAGCCCCTGAGCAGGCTATACCTCTTTAACCCACACCCTCAAAGCCCTTTAATGAGGCCCAGCCCAGGATGATGGGCATGCAGTCCCAATTTGCCCTTGGAATGTATGCCCAGCCTCAAGCAGGTCCAGTACCTTTTCATTCCTGGGCCTTTCGGGTAGAATGAGCTCCTGGAAGAGCTGAGGGCCCTGCAGGAGCTTTTGCTTTACAGGAGGGACTGTAGAATGGAGCTATTCCACCATGCATTGGGTTAAGGCCAGGTGGCAGAACATCATTGGGTCCTTCCTCCAAGTACCCCTCCGATAGGCTATGGGGCCCTGTGATCCACTGAAGACAGAAGGTAAGATGGGTAGGGTGGGATGGAGTGGGGCACGACATGGTGTTTTTACCTTACTCTGGAAATTTCCTTGAGCCAACTGTGAGATAGGTGGGGCTGAGACAACTCTGAGAGAAACTGCTATGTGAGAACAGTACTAACAGGACTGTGACTATCCCAAGGTCACCCAGCTGGCTGAATGTGGAGGGGGAAGGATCAAACCTGGCTTGCCAGATTAGAAACTGCCTCTTTTAACCACTCCATTAAGCTAACTGATATGTGACACCATATGGCCGATATGTGACAGCCAGCTTGGTGTAGTTGTTAGGAGTGTGGACTTCTAATCCAGCGAACCGGGTTTGATTCTGCGCTCCCGCACATGCAACCAGCTGGGTGACCTTGGGCTTGCCACAGCACTGATAAAGTTGTTCTGTCAGAGCAGTAATATCAGGGCTCTCTCCACTTCACCCACCTCACAAGGTGTCTGTTGAGGGGAGAGGAAAGGGAAGGTGACTGTAAACTGCTTTGAGACTCCTTCGGGTAGAGAAAAGCAGCACATAAGAACCAACTCTTCTTCTTCTTTACCAAGGACAGACATGTGATAGGGAGTTGCTTTCCCAACCAGACAAGGAGAGGGTAGGTGACAGGGTGCCTGGCACCCAGCAGAATATGGGAAATTAAGATGACGCAGCAAAGAATATAATTCCTCAAGTGTGCACTTATTTCACACTTTTACCTTATTCATCAAAGATTGGAGGACTTTGAGTTTGTCCTCTAGAACGGGGGTCATCAACCCCTGGTCCACAACCTGGTACTGGGCCGCGAAGGCCACGGTACCAGGCCGCCGGCTGCCGCACCTGCCTCCCCCCCACACACACACAGCGAGAAGGAAGGGAAGAGGCAGGCGTGGCCGCCGGCATGCTGGCGACTCAAACACGCATGCACGCAGTTGCTGCGCATGTGCGTTTGCGGCTCCTGGTGGTAAAAACGTGCATGCGCAGCAACCGCGCATGCCCGTTTGTGTGCAGCTGCTGCGCATGTGCGGAGGCTGTCCCTGACCTCAGAAAGGTTGGGGACCGCTGCTCTAGAAGGTGGAAGGTCCCTTGGACAGTACCCAGGACGATGCCCAAGTATGAGGCCCATCATATTATCCCAAGCTCCCTGGCCATTGCTTGAAATGTGGGCATGAAGTCCTTGCTGGTAATGTCCTTAGCAAATAAAAAGTTATTCTTGGAACTTGAAGCTTGGAGGCAAAAGTTCAGAGAATGGACTGGCAGGAGCTGGAAGATGGATTGTTTGTCACATTTTGCCATTAAAGCTTCGGAAGCTGGAGCTGCAGGAACACATTAATCCTCTTTTCCTATGTATCATGGAGAAGGATTTGGGTTCTTCTCCTTTGAAAGTGTTTAAGTAGAGGCTAGATAGTAATCTGACAGAAATGCTAATTTTATGAATTCAGGCAGATTGTGAGTGGGTGGGTAGGAAGGGATGTGCCAGTGTTTTTCTCTTGAGGCCCTTCCTTGCATACCCAGGGAATTGCTGAATGCCACTGTGGGATGGTAGGTGAATTTCCTCCAGGCCAGGCTGGATTCTGCCAGAGGCTGACGGATATCCCCCCCCTGTGTCCTTTTCTTAAGTGATCATTTTTGTAGGCCCAACATACCAGAGGCTGCAGACCAATAGTCACCCTTCTCCCCACCGAGATCCTCAGAGAATGAAGACTCACCCATTGTCCCAGTGCTCTCTGATTTATTATCATTCCCTACTGCTTGTTTGCAATGGTGCTGACCATCACCACTTGGCTGCACTTGTGTGAAATCCTTTCCCTGCTGCTGGGGGAACTTGAGCTGATGTCTGGTAAGACAACGCTGCAATGCTGCTTTAGCTTGGTCCTATGCCTTTGCAACGTCTGAGACAAACCTTCATTCTCCTGTTGTGGGGGAAGCAGGAGATGGCACCCTGAGCCCTTTGACCTGGTCCACCAGATGCACTAAGGTCTAGGAAAGGTCCTGCAAAAGGCCACTGCTATTTGCCCCCCTAATAGAAGACGGTCCCAACCCCTTCTTGGCTGCCTTCCCTTAAGGCAGCAGTCCCCAACCCCCCGTCCAGAGACTGGTAGCAGTCCGTGGATCAGTCGGTACTGGCCCATGGCTCCTCCTCGTCCTCCTCCCCTGCTGCTGCCTCGGGGGCTGCCCTGCCACTCTGCTGCCCGCTCACCTTTGTTGCTTTCCAGTGGCCGCCATGGCTGGGCTCCCCGTCGGCATGCCACTGCACAGCTGCTGATGGCAGCGCCCCCCCAGCGGGTTGTGGGAAGTCAGGGGCGCCATCGGGAAAGCAAGTGGAGCAGGGGCTCAGGCGGTGGCGACGTCCCTCGGCAAAAGACTACCCTCCCCTGGGCCTCAATAAAATTGTCAAGCGTTGAATGATCCCCAGTGATAAAAAAAGTTGGGAACCACTGCTTTAAGGTATAATTGTAGACCAGAATAATTTCCCAGTAGTTCCATTTCTATATATAAATTGCCTTGAACCACAAGGATATAACAGCCTTTATAAAGGCCAGATAAAAATGCTTTCATAAATAATCTGGTGCTTTGGGTGCTCCTAAAGATTTTCCCTCCACACTACAGAAATTAGTGACCTGAAATGTTTGTTTCTGAGACAACAGATTTTGGCTTCTTCTTGTAATTAGATTTCTGTAATGTGAACGCTGCTTGGAAAGCAGAAGTAATTTATATTGTTTCAAATGCCCTTTGCTCTAAAGACTGATGGAAGCCTGGTGTCAAACAAGCAGAGCTAAGACAAGAATCAAGCCAGTCACTGAACAAAACAGTATAACTATAGCTTGATTTGGCTGTTATAATTTTGGTCATCCAACCATACATTAAAGGCGATCCTGCTTTTGAGCAGCAATCGTAATATGTGTGGACAATATTAGGGCAGTACACAATCAAACTTCCATGTGCAATTAGAAATCCAAAGTTTTGAAAATATCCTTTCATACATAATGGAGCTGGAAAATATGTTTTTGTCCTTTGCAACCGCATATCTAGAGGATAATGGATAGCATGTGAAGCTGGGCCAGCCTTTTTCAACCTTTTGACCACAGAGGAGCCACTGAAATAATTTTTCAGGCTTTGAGGAGCCTCGGAAGTGATATCAGCTGGCCATGCCTCCCTCCCATGCTTCACCCGGAAATAACACGTCACTGGAAGTGCCATGTTACCAAAAGTGACATCACCACCTGTGTTAACAGGCAGGCTTGAGGAGGACTGAGAGGGGAGAGATAAATGGGAAGTGGTTAAAGGCAGAAGTAGGCATGCAGGCTCCACCCCCTCCTGGGCACAAAAACCATGAGAGAACTCATGCTCGGGACAGGGGAGAGGGGGAGCAATGAATCATAGAATCATAGAGTTGGAAGGGGCCATACAGGCCATCTAGTCCAACCCCCAGTTCAGCACAGGATCAGCCCAAAGCATCCAAGAAAAGTGTGTATCCAACCTTTGCTTAAAGACTGCCAGTGAGGGGGAGCTCACCACCTCCTTAGGCAGCCTATTCCACTGCTGAACTACTCTGATTGTGAAAATTTTTTCCTGATATCTAGCCTATATCGTTGTACTTGTAGTTTAAACCCATTACTGCGTGTCCTTTCCTCTGCAGCCAATGGGAACAGCATCCTGCCCTCCTCCAAATGACAACCTTTGAAATACTTAAAGAGGGGTATCATGTCCCCTCTCAACCTCCTTTTCTCCAGGCTGAACATTCCCAAGTCCCTAAACCTATCTTCATAGGGCTTGGTCCCCGATGGAAGTGGCTGGTTCCCTAGCTTGTGGCCAAGTCCATAAAGTCCATAAAGAAGGACAGTAAAGGCTCTGGACCGCCCCCCCGAGCTCCTGTGGATACAGGAGCTCCTGTGGATACATGGACCCCTGGTTGGGAATCCCTGAGTCAGACTGTCAAAATCATAATGACTGGGCTATATATGTCATAGCTATAAAGGTAGCAGAATAGAGAGCTCAGACCTTGGACACAAGAAACATAAGACAAATACGTGAACAAATAACAGTGCTTTCCTATCTAATTAAACAGTTCAAGTACAACATGACAGTTACCTCAGGAAAGAAATGGGAAGAAGGGTGATGAGAGTATTCACCCTGAGGCTAAAAGTATTGTCATTCAAGAACTGCACTATTATTGTCACCGTCAATGTTTTAAACATGCAAGGCTAACCCCTCTAACCTTCAAATGGAAAGTAATTGAGAGATGATCAGGCAGAAGGATCATGCTTTTAAGAACCCTGAAGGAAAATTGAATGGCAAATTGGGTGAACCAACGAACCCGCCCATTGTGCTCAAGTCTTTTTCTGTAGGCTATGACAAGCTCCTCTTGAGAAGTATACATGATGGATTTGATGTTATGAGCAACGTTTGCTCATGAAAAGAGTTGTCAGTTTGCCACAACAAGAAGGGCACAACTGATTGCGGAAGGAAGCTCATAACAAAATCCTACCAGTGATGTGACACTCCAGACGGCATTGTATATTTTTCTCAGCTCTGAATGGCAGTAGGCAAGAGGCCTGGGGGACAGGGGATTCCCCCATCCCAAACAGGAGCTTCACAGCCATGGTTGCAAAACTAGCATTATGCATTTCTTCAGGAATCTCTAAATATATGGCCATGTTTTAGATCAACCATATCTTCTAAAACTTATTTTAAGGCAGACCCATCTGCAGTGCTTAGGTTCCAAAAAAGGTGAAGCAGCTTAAGTTGCAAAAAAATTTCCTTGACATCCAGGATCAGCATCAGGAACATGAGCATTTTCTAGATTGTTGTTGTTGTTATGTGCGAAGTCGTGTCCGACCCATCGCGACCCCATGGACAATGATCCTCCAGGCCTTCCTGTCCTCTACCATTCCCCGGAGTCCATTTAAGTTTGCACCTACTGCTTCAGTGACTCCATCCATCCACCTCATTCTCTGTCGTCCCCTTCTTCTTTTGCCCTCGATCTCTCCCAGCATTAGGCTCTTCTCCAGGGAGTCCTTCCTTCTCATGAGGTGGCCAAAATATTTGAGTTTCATCTTCAGGATCTGGCCTTCTAAAGAGCAGTCAGGGCTGATCTCCTCTAGGACTGACTGGTTTGTTCGCCTTGCAGTCCAAGGGACTCGCAAGAGTCTTCTCCAGCACCAGAGTTCAAAAGCCTCAATTCTTTGACGCTCGGCCTTCCTTATGGTCCAACTTTCGCAGCCATACATTGCAACTGGGAAGACCATAGCCTTGACTAAACGCACTTTTGTTGGCAGGGTGATGTCTCTGCTTTTTAGGATGCTGTCTAGATTTGCCATAGCTTTCCTCCCCAGGAGCAAGCGTCTTTTAATTTCTTTGCTGCAGTCCCCATCTGCAGTGATCTTGGAGCCCAGGAAAATAAAATCTGTCACTATCTCCATTTCTTCCCCTTCTATTTGCCAGGAATTGAGAGGGCCGGATGCCATGATCTTTGTTTTCTTGATGTTGAGTTTCAAGCCAACTTTGGCACTCTCCTCCTTCACCCGCATCAACAGGCTCTTTAGTTCCTCTTCACTTTCTGCCATTAGAGTGGTATCATCTGCATATCTGAGGTTGTTGATATTTCTCCCTGCAATCTTGATCCCAATTTGTGACTCCTCTAATCCCGCATTTCTCATGATGTGCTCTGCATACAAGTTAAATAGGCAAGGCGACAGTATACAGCCTTGCCGAACTCCTTTCTCAATTTTGAACCAGTCAGTGATTCCATGTTCAGTTCTCACTGTTGCTTCTTGACCTGCATATAAATTTCTCAAGAGACAAATAAGATGCTCTGGTATTCCCATCTCTTTAAGAACTTGCCACAATTTGTTGTGCTCCACACAATCAAAGGCTTTAGCATAGTCAATGAAGCAGAAGTAGACGTTCTTCTGGTACTCCCTAGCTTTCTCCATGATCCAGCGTATGTTGGCAATTTGATCTCTAGTTCCTCTGCCTCTTCGAAATCCTGCCTGTACTTCTGGAAGTTCTCGGTCCACATATTGCTGGAGCCTAGCTTGTAGGATTTTGAGCATAACTTTGCTAGCATGAGAAATTAGTGCGATGGTGCGGTAGTTTGAACATTCTTTGGCATTGCCCTTCTTTGGGATTGGAATGTAAACTGACCTTTTCCAATCCTGTGGCCATTGTTGAGTTTTCCAAATTTGCTGGCATATTGAGTGTAGCACTTTTACTGCATCGTCCTTTAAGATTTTGAATAGTTCAACTGGAATGCTGTCACTACCACTAGCTTTATTGTTGCTCAGACTTCCTAAGGCCCATTTGACTTCACATTCCAGGATGTCTGGCTCCAGGTCAGTAACTACCCCATTGTGGTCATCAGGGATGTTAAGCTCGCTCTTGTATAGTTCTTCTGTATAATTTTGCCACCTTTGTTTGATCTCTTCTGCTTCTGTGAGGTCCCTACCATTTTGGTCCCTTATCATACCCATCTTTGCATGAAACGTTCTCTTCATATCTCCAATTTTCTTGAAAAGATCTCTGGTCCTCCCCATTCTATTGTTTTCTTCTATTTGTTTGCACTGTTCATTTAAGAAGGCATTCTTATCTCTTCTAGCTTTTCTCTGGAATTCTGCATTCAATTGGGTGTATCTTTCTCTTTCTCCCTTGCCTTTCACTTCCCTTCTCTCCTTAGCTATTTGTAAAGCTTCCTCAGACAGCCATTTTGATTTCTTGCATTTCTTTTTCTTTGGGATGGTTTTAGTTGCTACCTCTTGTACAATGTTGCGAACCTCCATCCATAGTTCTTCAGGCACTCTGTCTATCAGATCTAATTCCTTAAATCTATTTGTCACCTCCACTGTGTATTCGTCGGGGATATGATTTAGTTCATACCTGAGTGGCCTAGTGCTTTTCCCTACTTTCTTCAATTTAAGCCTAAATTTTGCAACAAGAAGCTCATGATCTGAACCACAATCAGCTCCTGGTCTTGTTTTTATTGACTGGATAGAACTTTTCCATCTTTGGCTGCAGAGCACATAGTCAATCTGATTTCTGTGTTGACCGTCTGGTGATGTCCATGTGTAGAGTCGTCTCTTGGGTTGCTGGAAAAGAGTGTTTGCTATGACCATTGTATTCTCTTGACAAAATTCTACCAGCCTGTGCCCTGCTTCATTTTGTACTCCAAGGCCAAACTTGCCTGTTATCCCAGTTATCTTTTGGCTTCCTACTTTAGCATTCCAATCCCCCATGATGATAAGCACATCATTTTTTGGCGTTGCTTCTAGAAGGTGTTGTAGGGCTTCATAGAACTGATCAACTTCATCCTCTTCAGCAGCAGTGGTTGGGGCGTAGACCTGGATCACTGTGATGTTGAATGGTTTGCCTTGGATTCGAACTGAGATCATTCTGTCATTTTGGGGATTGTATCCCAAGACTGCTTTTCCTACTCTCTTATTGATTATGAATGCTACTCCATTTCTTCTGCGAGATTCTTGTCCACAGTAGTATACCTGATGGTCATCTGAATTAAATTCACCCATTCCTGTCCATTTTAGTTCACTGATTCCTAAAATGTCAATGTTCAGTCTTCTCATTTCTTGTTTAACCACGTCCAGCTTGCCTTGATTCATGGATCTGACGTTCCAGGTTCCTATGGAATAAAAATCTTTACAGCATCGGACTGTCTTTTCGCCACCAGTTACTTCCACAACTGAGCGTCCTTTCGGCTTTGGCCCAGCCGCTTCATTCATTCTGGCGCTACTCGTACTAGCCGTCTGCTCATCCCCAGTAGCATATTGGACACCTTCCGACCTGAGGGGCTCATCTTCCAGCGTCATATCGTTATGCCTATTGGAACTGTCCATAGAGTTTTCATGGCAAAGATACTGGAGTGGTTTGCCATTGCCTTCTCCAGTGGATCACCTTTTGTCAGAGCTCTCAGCTATGACCTGTCCGTCTTGGGTGGCCCTGCACGGCATAGCTCATAGCTTCACTGAACTACGCAAGCCCCCTTGCCACAACAAGGCAGCGATCCTTGAAGGGGGATTTTCTAGATATCATGTACTAAAGCTTCAGCCATTTCCATCCTAAGGTCATTCTGTGCAAGTAAGTCCACACTGTTCCAACATTAGATACATGTGGAGTATTTACACATTACTGAATATTGCATCACCGCAATACTTACATTTCAGGATGTTTCTGTTTCCACTGGTAATAATTCTGTCCTGATAACCTTTATGCCTCCTCCCACTCTCAACTAACATCAGTGGAGATACATCTCCAAAAACTTTTTTTGAATGTTAGCTGCTTGGCACTTTTACGCCACGTTGATACCATTAAGCAGCAAATTTGTTTGGCAACATCCAGTTCCCAGACAGCCACTTGTACACCTCCAACTTCATTACTCTGAAGCCCAGTTTCAACTCATTCTACCCAGGAATTCCACGCTCTCCCTCTCAGATCCCCATGATCCCTTCAGAAGCAACACACTAACTGTTTATGCACTGGAGGTTTCATGCCAGGCTGCAGGCTGGAGTTTTAGTCATGGCAGGTTGCCCCATCACTTCCTGCACCCACATGGGGGAGCATTTGGCCCAGTGTGTCTCATCCACCTCCTATTTGTGCTCCTGCACAAGAGGTGGGGCAGTGAAGTTCTCAGTGCATAAACGGTCACTGAGAAGACACTAATTCTTCAGGCCCAGATGAGACAAGTAGGTAGGTAGGATGACATTTTCAAATGTATAAAAAAGACAACTGCAGCAGCTGTAGTAACTGGCAGGATGTCAGTGAGCAGGAGGAATCAACTGGGACATCAGAATGCCTTAATGATCTGTCCCTGAGCAGAATGCCACTGAGCCATATCAAACATACAATTTTAATAAAATGGTGGAACAGCAGTACTAATCACAAGGCAGAAATTGTGCGTCTATTTCACAATAATGGGTGGGGGAGGCCATTCCAGTAAGCCCATATAAGGAGGGACTCCTGGGAGTGTGTCCTCTTCTCCTCAGCTGGATTGCAGCTTCCCACCCCTCTCCCCAAGTTCATTTTCACTGTTTCTTTCAATTTGCATATTCATTTGGCCATGTTTTTCTTCTGTTGTATAGTTATTTGCCACAGCTTACAGTTATCTTAGTGGAGGTGGATCCTTTTGGGCTGCAGTCCACACGGCATGCCAGATTCCACCAAGATTGGGGGAGTCCGTAAGAGGCCGGGTACATGCTGAGCTGCAGCACCTCCCCAGCTGGGGAGGAGGCTGCCTCGCATTGTGAATGGCTGGGGGAATCCCTACTAGAGGCTGACACCCACAGGGCTCCTTTCTCATGCCTCCTCCCATTTGCACAGCAGGCCTGGTGGTTAGGGGGAGCTTGACCTGTGCATCGCTCAGTCCCCGCGAGGTAACCTGCTGGTATGGATGGCCTCCTTGTTGCTGACTGGCTGCAAGGGGACTGCAACGGTTCGCCATTGTTCATTTGCATAACAATGAAGTTGTAAGCCAAATTTAAAGCCAGACTTGATTGTGTCAGTATCCTTTGTATGGTCCATAATGTGTCCCCCTACTATGCAATGTAATACAATGTCAGAGTAGTTCAGCAGTGGAATAGGCTGCCTAAGGAGGTGGTGAGCTCCCCCTCACTGGCAGTCTTCAAGCAAAGGTTGGATACACACTTTTCTTGGATGCTTTAGGATGCTTAGGGCTGATCCTGCGTTGAGCAGGGGGTTGGACTAGATGGGCTGTATGGCCCCTTCCAACTCTATGATTCTATGAATACACACATACACACTTCAAAGTGAAATAGCAGCTAATACTAAAAACGATAAGCAGGTAAAAAGGTAAAGGTAAAGGTATCCCCTGCGCAAGCACCGAGTCATGTCTGACCCTTGGGGTGACGCCCTCCAGCGTTTTCATGGCAGACTCAATACGGGGTGGTTTGCCAGTGCCTTCCCCAGTCATTACCGTTTATCCCCCAGCAGCAAGCTGGGTACTCATTTTACCGACCTCGGAAGGATGGAAGGCTGAGTCAACCTTGAGCCGGCTGCTGGGATCGAACTCCCAACCTCATGAACAAAGCTTTCAGGCGGCTGCCTTACCACTCTGCGCCACAAGAGGCTCTAGAGGATAAGCAGGTACATTGTAAGAATTCTGTACAACCAACATTGTGAGAGGTCAGCAGTTCACCTAAATTCAAACATTTGACTCAGGAAGGACAGGTAATGTAACTAAGGTTGTTCTATTTAGCATATGCACATTTTTGTTAATTTTGTATTGCTGTGTAAATTTAAAATTTTTGAGAGATGTTGAAAAACAATCCTTTAAAAAAACGACAATTTAATTAGCCAGGTGGTTCTATTGCCAGTTGTTTTTATGTGTTACTATTGTGCTAAGTCATATCTCATTATATGTTTGGGACTTTTTGCATCTTTCAGAAATATTGTGGTGGAAAATGGCCAGTACTTTCTCACGTCTCCTAGCTGGTCGGAAAACAGCGGTTCTCTTTGCAACAGTAAGCACAGGTGCCTTGACCACAGGATTCTTGTTAAATCAGCAGAATGTGGAGGCTAGATTTCTTGAGAGAAAAAAAATGTTTCCTCCAAGGTAAATACTTTTATTTAACCTTCAAAGAAATGTGTATATTAGTTAAAGGACTCAAAGACTGATGGTTTGGTCTTTTTGACAAAGGTTCTGGGCAGCTTGGTATACTGGTTAGGCATTCCGACTTTTAATCTGGCGAGCCGGGTTTGATTCCACGCTCCCCCACAGGCAGCCAGCTAGGTGACCTTGGGTTCTCCATGGCACTGATAAAACTGTTCTGACCAAGCAGTGATATCAGGGCTCTCTCAGCCTCATCCACCTCACAGCACCTCACTGTTGTGGGGAGAGGAAAGGGAAGGAGATTGTAAGCCGCTTTGAGACTCTTTCAGGTAGAGAAAAGTGGCATATAAGAACCAACTCTTCTTCAGGCAAGAAACCTGAGGGTTGGAAAATCAGTCCAAAATCAAGGTTTGGACAAAACTGGACGAAATTATTTTTTAAAATATGCAGGTATAAATACCTTGACCTGAAGGTCATATCATCACCTACACATTGCACCGCTGGGAACTGATTCCCAAAGAGCATGTGGGTCAACAATTCAAATCAGAACTGTGTTGCAGGAGGCGAAGGGGCTTCAGCCTTCTCTCCATGCTGTTTTTTCAACTCATTGGGGAACTGCAGGTATACTCACTGACTGGCTACACAGTTAGCCCCCACCATGAGGTAAATTGTGTTACTTTCAGTTTGGACAAAGTTTGTGTGTGGGAGGCTGAAGACTCTTCTCCCTCATGCCAAAGTTTAGTAAGCTTCCTTGAGCTACTGTTGACAGCAGGAAAGGTATGATATAACAATTTTGATAAATAAATTTCTCATGCTTATTTGAAATAGCTATAATACATGGATGAGGTTTGTTGTGCACGATCTGACATTTAGAAAATGGCCATTGGAACTATAGTCCTTATAATATGTGCACACCATTTAAAAAAAATCCACAACAAACTGCTTCCTGAGTAAATATATTAAATTCCTCTCTTCTGCGAACAATAGTACGGTTATACAGAATTCATCAATACTGCAACATAAATAAAAGGTCTATGTTGAAAATTCTGCTTGAACCACAGTGATTTACATCAATTAAGGATTCAACTTGGTATGTTCGGACTTTGAATTTATCAGAAACAGACACCAAACCCCCCCCCCCCCATAATACTGAAGGTCATTAGTTTCCTTCCCATCTGCCTCCCTCCTCTACAGAAACCATCTCAGCTATTTCAGCTGGCAGACAGCATACCCCTGGGAAGATCTGTACGCTTGCTTCCACTACAAATTCCAGCTGCATACATGAGCCAACAACCAATCAAACTTTCCCATTTCCTGCTGTTTTCCTCAAATCCCCCGATCCACTGAAAAATATTCACCTTCACTCTTTGTTGTTGTTTTTGACATAGAAAGAATATAGACAAGTAAAATGCTGATTCTGTCCCCCTTTCCCTTCTTATACGCTCATGACCAGAAAAACAGAACCAAGAGTTGCTGATCAATATGGATGTTTTTAATTTCTTTTTATCAGTGCAGACTTTCCTGATCTTCGCAAACACAATAACTGTATGGCTGAGTGCCTCACACCAGCAATCTATGCCAGACTGAGGGACAGAGTGACTCCTGGCGGCTATACATTGGATCAATGCATCCAGACAGGGGTTGACAATCCTGGCCATCCTTTCATTAAAACAGTGGGCATGGTTGCTGGAGACGAAGAATCTTATGAGGTGAACCGTTTTTATCACATACTGTGATCATTTATTATGCTAGTCCATTTGCTACGCAAATATGTTGTTAGATGAATGCATATTAATCACACAAAGTGTTGTTATGAAGGGAAAACAAGACACTGGAGTATACACATTATCCAAGCCGTGTGGATAATGTTGGCTTTTCTTTTCTGTGGGATTTCATGTGGGTTCACTGAAGAGAAAATACCATTAAAGGTGCTTTTGATGTAGTGATATCTAGGATAATAAAGCACAAGCATAGGAGACAATATTTGTCTCCTGTAGCTTCTTTCTCTCCTGCTGATATGTTCAGGCTGAGACACTGTTGAATGAGATATTCCATCATAAAATATACATACCTATGGGCAGAGAGCATTGTATAAATTCATACATATTTTCTCCTGAACAATAAATATAAACCCAAACTCAGATGTGATATTTTGTAGATAATAGAAGAGTGTAACAATAAATTTAGTTTAGTATAGGCATAACAAAGGAATAAAAGTTCTTCTTAATAAAATGTTTTAAAATATTTATGCTCTGGTTTCCTGGATCCTAACTGAAAACACAACAGACTTTTATTTTATTTATTGACTTCATAACAAAAGACAACACCTCAGAGTCAGGCAGCTTTCAAAAATAAAAAGCATCCCAAATGAATGAGAAAATGCAGCATCTGTAGATTTCTTGCCCAAATTATGCAACAATACAACAATATTTCTCTGCTCCCACCAGCTATCTATAGTAAAGTTGAACAGAGCATAGCTCTTTCAGATATGGGAAGAAATAATTGCTATAGATTAAAAATAAAAAATTAAATTAATTAATTAAAAAAGCCTGTTTTATGCAGTTCACATTGGTCAAAACAGATGCAGTGCCTGCAGGCAAACCACATGGCATAAACAACTGCAGTGTGGTGATTAGTGGGAGGTTTAAAGTCAGGACTCCACTGAGTATGCAACCATGAGGCCACTCAGCTCCAAACCAGGTGTTCCACCTTCCTGGTAGGAGCTAAAGATTTGCAGACTACAACGAACAGCTTTCCTGGAGAAAATGGTAGATTCTGTGACTTCACAAGGATGGGGTCTAAAATTCCCTTCCTCTGCCTACCCATAGGTCTGCTCCAGGGTGACTGGCTTCCTTCCTCCCTCTGTGGCCATGGCAAAGCCTGCTCCTTTCCCCATACCTTAACCAAGTGAGGAGGCATCAGAATGGCAAAATTCTATTAATGCTGTAATTGCTAAAGATATATGCCATAAATCGAATAATTTGCTATCTGTGCAAAGGATATTTCAATGCATACATTTGCATACTCAGAAGCCAATTTGACATCAAAGCAGAAGTACTAGATGAAATAGACATCTTAAAAATAAAACAATTTGGCTGAAATTGTGGACAGATCCATAAAAGCTGCTGGGCTTCAGTGAATAACCTCTTGACTAGGATTGCCACATTCAAATTTCTGCTCAGCTACAGAGATGTAAAGTTTTTTGGGGGGTAGGAGAGCAAAAATCAAAATATATGCAATTCTTACATACAGGAGCAATCCTAAGCAAGTCTACTAAAGAAAGAAGTCCAGTGTTATTCAATGGGGCTTACTTTCAGGAAAGTTTCTTAGGATTGCACCTTACATACTGAAATCTATTTTATGAACACAAAATGCACCATGTTTTATGTAGCATGTAGAATAGTATTATTCAGTACATTTATAAAATTTAATAAACACAAATACCTTTATTTTATTTTACCAGAATGATACTTTTAAATATGGCTCATGCTGGAGAAGAATCTGAGACTATTAAGACATTTTCAGGTTGAGAAAAACAGGGCAATTTAAAAACAGAGCTAATCAACAAGGTTCTGGAGAAAGAAGAGGAGGGAATTTGTGTCGGTGCTCAACAACATTCAACTCCAACTAGCTAATTAGTATAATTAAAAGAAAAACTTAGTGATGGGGACTATAATTTTGCAGAGGACTGAAAGAGCTTAGCCCCATTCTAGCATAACACTTCTTTATTAATTTTTTTCATAGTGATATATGGGGGGTATTGTGAAAGTGGCAGTCCTGAATATACAGGGTTCCCAGGCCAGTTAGGAATCAAATTAAGAATCAAAACCTTGAACTTGATTTAGTCTCCAGTCTGAAGCCAGTGCCACTGGGAGAGCACCATCCTTCTTACATCTTCATCCAATGTAATTTCTTTATAGACACAACTTTCCCTGTGATTCTGTTTATCATTTCACACAATTGTAAGATATGGTTAGAGGAATGCTTACAAAACCTAGGATATAAAAATTTATCTTGATGATGCTATTTAGGAGATGCTAATCTAAAGCAAAATAGCCACTAATCCTCCCTTGAATCTACAGGTATTTTCTGAGATTTTTGATCCAGTGATCAAAGTGAGACACAATGGCTATGATCCAGAAGCCATGAAGCATCACACTGACCTGGATGCCTCCAAGGTAGGATCCAGTTCATTTAAAATATAGGCTTGCATTTGAAGTGAGTTCTTGGGTAAGAATAGTAGTTACGAGGAATTATCAAAGTCTTGATAATGTCCTCCAGTTAGATATATGAAATATATTTGTCCATTTTTTTAAATTAGGAAAGCAACAAATTCCGAACTTCTTTCATTTGCTTCTCTGCCAAATGTGTTTTTCTAATTCCCAACCTCACCTACCAGACAAAAGGTTACTTTCCTCCAAGTAGGATGCAATATAATGATAATATCCTTTCACAATATTGATAAAATAAGTGTACCCATTTGAGATAAAATGTACATGCAATTCTCAGCTGATGCTTGCGAAATTTTTACCTATTCATAATTTAAAATCATTTTCATGTTCACAGAACTTTTTCTCTGTTCATTTCCCTAGAATGGAAAACTTGAATATCCAGGTTCATTTGTATCCAAAGAGGACACTCTTGTGCATACAGCTTTTACAGTCTTCTTCTTCTTTTATGCATGATGCAAACTCATTTTCTAAATATTTTTGGCAGATCACACAAGGGCAGTTTGATGAACGCTATGTCTTATCATCCCGTGTACGGACTGGTCGCAGTATTCGGGGACTGAGCTTGCCTCCTGCTTGTTCTCGGGCAGAAAGGAGAGAAGTAGAAAATGTTGCAGTCACTGCTTTGGCTGGACTGAAAGGAGATCTTGCTGGAAAGTATTACAGCCTGACTACTATGTCTGAGAAAGAGCAACAACAGCTGATTGATGTAAGTACAATTCCCAACATGAGATTTTAAGTAAAAATCTGTGGTTTCATATTTTTAATATTGTATTTGAGAATGAGATTTTCCATGTCCGAAGACATGACAATGACCCCAATCTCTATATAAAGAAATCAGTACTCAAAAATGACAGTCAAAATGGAAAGTAAAAATTTTATTGGATGATCTCCCTTGCTGAGATTTTGGGTGTTCTATGGATGTATAGTGAAAACTTGAAAACTATTCAGGCACAACGTCTGGGAATATTTTACAATGGAAGAATGGCATATTGAGGATTCACTAGTGCCATTTTGCAAGCAAACAAAGAAATTAAAAATATGGTCATCCAGAATCTCAAAAATCCTGGGAGAGTTAGACATGGAGAAGGATATGTAAGTATCCACAATATGTAGGTAGAAATTGGGAATATACGCTCCTGTAATGAAATCTTATTTTCATTGGGGTAATAAACATGAAAATAAATTCAGTGAGAAAGCTACTATATTTACTGAGCAAAGCCAAAGAATGAAGAACAGATTTAATGCATAATACACCAATTCACAAACTATTTTTACATTTCTGTTTTTACATTTCTGTTTATACGCTCCCAAAGCAGTATGTTTGAAAAATCTTATTTTCAGACTCATGGTATTTAGACTCTCTCTAAAAACGGCTTGTACAATGACTGTTATAAAAACTTATGCACTTTTATTTTATTTTCTGTAAAGTATCTCCCCTGTTTCACAATATAATTACAACTTGCTTTTAAAACTATTTCATTTTATGACATGAAATCCCCACTAAGCCGTCTGGGAAAGCGCTACCTTTCCTATCATAGTTAAGAATCCAGTTTGATCCTTACTCACTTATTTGTATTGTCTGAGAACAATGCTAAACCATAATATGATGAATGTGTAATACAAAATTCACTGGTTTCTTTGTTTTCCTCTGCCTTACATATGCTGGTCTGAAGGACCATTTCCTGTTTGATAAACCAGTATCCCCTTTGCTTACATGTGCTGGGATGGCCCGGGATTGGCCGGATGCCAGAGGAATCTGGTATGGAATTTGAACAGAGCTGTTTCATAAATTTCCCGCTTTCTTGCCCTAATACATTGGCTGCTATTCCTAAATCTGACTGCATGATTGCGGGTACAACCTTCTAACAACAACAACCACAATGCGTACCTGAGGAAGTGTATGCGCATATGAAAGCTTATACCTCGAATAAAACTGGGTTGGTCTTAAAAGTGCCATGGGAGTCATAGTCCTGCTGCTTCAGACCAACACAGCCAATGGTTTGAATCTAACAACAAGTTTTAAAGAAAAGCTTCATCATCATAGGAAATAAAACAACACTAAGAAGTTCAACTATCATTAGCAATGAAAAAGATAATGAGCATATAAAGGTAAAGGTAAAGGTATCCCCAGTGCAAGCACTGATGTCTGACCCTTGGGGTGACGCCCTCTAGTGTTTTCATGGCAGACTCAATACAGGGTGGTTTGCCAGTGCCTTCCCAGTCATTACCATTTACTCCCCAGCAAGCTGGGTACTCATTTTACTGACCTCGGAAGGATGGAAGGCTGAGTCAACCTTGAGCCGGATGCTGGGATTGAACGCCCAGCCCCATGGGCAGAGCTTCAGACTGCATGTCTGCTGCCTTACCACTCTGCGCCACAAGAGGCTCTAATGAGCATATACATTTAGGATTTTTCAAAATGGCATTCTTTAGGGGTTTTATCTATTTTAAAATTTAAATAAAAGATTCAAAGAGGAAATTCATAACCATGGCCAAGTTATAAGATATTGCTCGTTAAATGCTTGTTTTTATTAGTGCACTTTATATGGACATCTAACATAACTAACATAACTAGTGCACTTTATATGGACATCTAACATAACTAAGAAGTGATGATGTGGGCACTCACATATAATTGATCTAGATTAAGGGTTTCCTACTTTTAAATTGATAATAAACTTGTGGTTTTGCCTTTAATTTTTTGGGGGTAGTACTTGAATGGTTGTTCTTTTAGAGTCAAGTACTCCTTCCTCTTTGAACTGATCTTCCACCATCCAGTGTATTTTGCACCTGGAAATAGGTAGACTGTGCTGATCCTGTGTTGACTGCAGTACAAATAGGACCATGTTGGCATATACTTTGCCTCATGCTTGTAGGTATTTTTGCATGTGAAAGCTTTCAGGTTACGCAGCCTGAAAATACTTTGTGGGCAAAGGAAAGATATTATTGTACAACTAAATTTCTAGGAGAAATGTTAGAATCATAGAATAAGAGTTGGAAGGGACCTCCTGGGAAATCTAGCCCAACCCCCTGCACAATGCAGGACACTCACAACTCTATTGCTCACCCACTGTAGCTTGCCACCCCGTTGAACCTTCACAGAATCAGTCTCTCCATCATATAGCTCTGTTTAAAAATTTCCAAAGATGGGGAACCCACCATCTCCCAAGGAAGTCTCTTCCACTGAGAAATTGGTCTGTCCAGAACTTCTTCCGGATGTTTAGATGGGAATTTTTTTGAATTAATTTCATCCCATTGGTTCTGGTCCATCCCTCTGGGGCAAGAGAGAACAACTCTTCTCCATCTTCTATATGGCACCCCTTTGAAAACTTGAAGATGTGTTCAGATCTGCTCTCAGTCATCTCCTCTCCAGGCTAAACAGACCAAGCTCCCCCAACCTTTCCTCATATGTCTCGGTCTCTAAACCTCTCACCATCCTTGTTGCTCTCCTCTAGACATGCTCCAGTTTGTCCACATCATCTTCAACTGTGGTGCCCAGAACTAAACACAGTACTCCAAGTGAGGCCGAACCAGAGCAGAATAAAGCAGTACCATCACCTCCCATGATCTGGACATGATCCTCCATTTGATAAAGCCCAAATCCTATTTGCCTTTTTAGCCACCGAGTCAGACTGTTGATTCATGTTCAGTGTAAAGGTTAAGGTATCCCCTGTGCAAGCACCGAGTCATGTCTGACCCTTGGGGTGACGGCCTCTAGCGTTTTCTTGGCAGACTCAATACGGGGTGGTTTGCCAGTGCCTTCCCCAGTCATTACCGTTTACCCCTCAGCAGCAAGCTGGGTACTCATTTGACCAACCTCGGAAGGATGGAAGGCTGAGTCAACCTTGAGCCGGCTGCTGGGATTGAACTCCCAGCCTCATGGGCAGAGCTTCAGACTGCATGTCTGCTGCCTTACCACTCTGCGCCACAAGAGACTCTCATGTTCAGTGTACAGTCTACTAAAACTCCTAGATCCTTTTCACACATACTACTGCCAAGACAAATCTCCTCCATCCTGTATTGGTGTATATGGGTTTTCCTACTTAAATGCAGAACTTTACATTTGTCCCTATTGAATTTCATTTTATTCAGTTTAGCCCAGTTCTCAAGCCTATCAAGATCATCCTGTTTCTGTCTTCTGTTGTGTTTGCTACCCCTCCCACTATTTAATAAGCACTCCTTCTAATATCTCATCCAAATCATTTATAAGTCATTTATATATGTTGAACAACACAGGCCCCAAGGCAGATCCCTGGGGCACTCCACTTTTCACTCTTCTTCAAGAGGATGCTGAACCATTAACATCCTTTGGGTATGATCTGTCAACTAGTTATCAATCCACCTGCAAGGACAGCTACTGCATGCCAGTTCATATGAGTCTTACTTAGTATGGAATAATCACTGATGCTCTAAGATGTCCTGAGAGCCAGCATAGTGCAGTCATTAATAACAGTGGACTCTAATCTGGAAAACTGGGTTTGATTCCCCACTCCTCCACATGAAGCCTGCTGGGTGACCTTGGGCCAGTGACAGTTGTCTCAGAACTCTCACAGCCCCACCTACCTCACAAGGTGCCTGTTGTAGCGAGGGGAAGATAAGGAGACTGTAAACCACTTTGATTATCCTTAGCGTAGAGAAAAACAGAGTATAAATACCTCTTCTATTTTTCTACACGCAGAGGCTCCCTGATCTTGTTGAGTCAGTGGCGCTTTGGAATTTTGAGAAAAGGTTGTGGGCACCACTATAAAAATGGCTATCATGGGAGATAGGGTCAATAACAAAATGGCTGCCATGGGGCAGGCACAGAATATTTGGATGGGAGTAAATGTGTATTGAGCTAATCTGAAAAAAATTCAGAATCCTTCCTCCCTCCCTCCCTTCCTTTTCTGTTTTTTTGTGTGGCTATTTTTTAGCTTTCTGAAATGGCCGAGCCCAAAAAATGCCAAAAATATTCTGAATTTGTCGGACCTGTCAGATAGCCACAAATGAAGTGCATTTAAACATCTTTAAGTGCCTTTGAATATCTTCTGAGTGAACTCTCAGTTTGTAGAAGGCATTTAAAACCCTTTAAATGCCTTCAGAGTTCACTCATGTCACTGCCATGGCTTGCAAAAGGCATTTAAATTTTAAAGGAACTGCACTGCCACACTGGGGACCACTCTTCCAAAATGTTTCACTGCATTATTATGCAACAAACAGTCTTCATCATCACTTGCAATATCCCACTAGGTTATTGGGCATAACAGAGACTATTATAAATTATACAATTATAAATTATGCAGCCTTTTCATTTACTCTGAAATATAGAAAAATACGCTTGTTTTACAAAAAACATGTTGCTGTGGCTGTGTTGTGCACTGCTGGGGTGATGCATTTGTTTATTTTGTATATTTACCAAACCTTCAATTCATTATTGCGTTAATACTATATAAAAAAACTAGATAGAAGATCTAAGACTATATTTCCAATATATGCTAGGAAGATTTAGATAAAAGGTTAATATTTCAAAATGTTCTAAAATTATGGGCCAGCTTCTGCCACCTGATGATTAAAAAGGGAGTGCACTATTTCCCCACTTCTCAGTTCCCATAGCAGCACATGCCTCATGGTGCATTCATTTCCCAGAACAAACCGTCCTTGCAAGTACTGTAGCAGCTCTTCATCACCGTTCTGATCGGAACGGAGCAATATTATCTATGTAACCCTAGAAACCAAAAGAATTACGTTGCTATTGTTACTGGGTAGCGGAATGAAGTGGAAGAAATTCTTGCTCCCTCCTATTCTTAACCCTACCTTAGTATTGACATCACACAATTCTTGTTCCCATTCACTGTAGTGATTGATAGGAAAGAGTCAAGGTGAAATGAGACCATCAGGCACCTGTAGAACTGTCTGTAAAACCTCATGTGGAAGAAAACAAAACAAAAACCTTTTCCCCCTCCTTTTCCCAACCAGGCACAACAATGACAAAACATTTCTCATCTGGATTAATGAAGAGGACCACACCAGGGTGATTTCCATGGAAAAGGGAGGAAACATGAAACGGGTCTTTGAAAGATTTTGCCGCGGATTAAAGGAGGTGGTCACTGACTTTGTATCATATCTGAGTTTTAGATGTTGCAACCCCAATGAGCTTGCACTACTGTTATTCGTTTATTTTTCCACTGAATTGTTAGATCCTTTTTGCTAAAAGTAAAATTTAGTCTCATCGTAAGAAGGCCCCAGATTGTAATCTGACTTTGGGGAACACATCATCAGCTGCTTTGAAAGTGGGTTGCCAACATTTTAATTTTCTGTGTTAATCACTTTAACTGATTTTAAGCTCAATTTTTTTGCCTCGTTTTAATTATTGTATTTTATATATTATGTTGTGAACCACCATGAGCCTGCAAAAATCCAATCAATCAATCAATCGGTAGAAATCCTGCAATGGCAGGAGGGAATGGATGAATGCATCATACCAATTAGAATGCAGGTGGGAGGTGCCATGTTTAGATTTACCCTTGCAAATAGAAACTTGGCATAGCAGTGAGGCGACTGGCATAGAATTATTATTTACGATATGCTAGGTTTGGTTTAAAAAGAATAAAGGGAGAATTTCTTTTTAAATGTCAATGAATGTTCAAAGACAGCATTCTTTCAAGTGAAGCCTGGTAGGCAGTGTCCACCTCAGGATTTTGCTACTTCATTCTTTGAATTCTTTCCAGCAGCCCTAACTGCACTAAACATTTTAATGGGTTTGGACTTGGTTCCAACTTGCTTTCCCCACAAGCCCACAGCAGCTGCAGGAGCCTCCATTTAAAACAGGGTTGGGGCCTGCTTTGGCTTGAGACTGCAGTGCAGGGGGAGGAGAGCCTCCAACCTTCCCTGCTGGGCTGTTTTCCTGAAGCAAATAGGCAAATAGTTCTAGGGAGAAGTCGTTCTCCTGCCTCTACAGTGGTCCCAAGCTAAATCAGACCTTCAGATAGTTTTAAATGTATGGTCTTTGCAGCTACTGGGTAGTCTGGCAATTTGAAGCTCCCTGTATGAGCTGAAGACAATACAGCAGAAGTGTACAAGTGATAGTATCATTGTATGTTCCCAATGTAGATTTCGGCCAATGCTAAAGGAGCAGAGGCCTGCCATTATGCTGTGGAAAAGTGTGCTAATGTTAGTCAGGAAAGCATTAACTCTCATTTATTTTTATTTATTCATGGAGTGAGAGAGATGGAGACCAGAGTTATCTGAGAATTCTTGTCCTTCCCAGCAGTAATGTCAAATTATGTGCATACTGATGTGTATATTACTGTGGGCCTGTTATGTGATGTGTATATTACTGTGGGCTCTTAGCTGCAATTGTTAAGCAGATTTCTGCTTAATAGTACAGGACATTGGCTGAATAAATGTCTAGCTGCAGTTCGTTATAACTGGAACTGGGAAGGGCAGCTTTAGGGCTCGTTCCGCCCTCCCCATTTATGCTCTGCTTTTATATCATAGCTATGTGTGACAGTACAGTGAGTGACTTATGCCAATCACAAAAGCAGCAAAATCAGGCCATCTACAAACAACGAAAGAGTTTCTAATTACTCATGTAGGTATAAAAATTAATGAAACCAACAGACGATATTAATTACCCTTAGGCTGCTGAGGGCAATTAAGAATCTATTACAGTGAAAAAGGTTACAGGAAGACAGGTTTGCTCAAATCCCTAGCGAAGTGTGTAGGGAAGAGAGTTCAGGGGAAGAGAGCTTCCCTACTATTTATTCCCTTCTTCCCCAGTAAATCCTTATAAGTTGACAGCTTGCCTTTAACTGAAGCATATATTACAAAGACAACCCAAAACTCCAGTGCTCTCTTCCGCTCATTCAAAAGGGGGGGGGGAAGCCTAATGACAGTATGCCTGGGGCTTCTGACTACCTGTAAGTAGAAATCACATAATGATATTTTGAGGCATGCGTATAGAGAAAATATTAAATCTCGCAACTATTAAACATTTTATCAGCTGGTGAAAAAGTCATAATGAGCTTGGCTATGGCTGTAGTTGTCAGTGTACCTGCCTGGAGTGACTCCCACTAAGTTTATGGTATTTTCTGCTTAAATTTATTTAGGTTTTTTTGGGTGGGGGAAGCAGAATGGACATAGATAAATCCAACCTCTAAAACTGTCCCTTCATGTTTCTATAAGTGTGTTTATAGATACATCCTGCCCTCACTTCTCTTTTTGAAACTCCACTGAATCAGCAGACTGGCCACAGTTACAATGGTAAACATTAGTCTGGTTTGAGTATTATGGCTGGCAGATGGGAGATATTTGAACAGGATGCAAACACTATTAACATATAGTATAATTGCATGCAGTTCATTACATTTTATATCTTCTGCAGGTTGAAAGGTTAATTAAAGAACGAGGCTGGGAGTTTATGTGGAATGAACGCCTTGGATACATTTTGACCTGTCCTTCTAATCTGGGAACAGGGTTACGTGCAGGAGTTCACGTCAAGCTTTCGAAGCTCAGCAAGGTGAGCACCGAAATAAAATGGCTTTTGACAGATTATAAACAGAGAAATAAACATTTGCCTTTCACAATGGGAGTAAGCTCAACCCAGAAACTGGTAGTATTGTCTGAAGATTTCTTTACCTAAAAAACTGTGAATAAGATGCTCAGAGGTTTACAAACAAGTGTCATACATTTGACATAGAGATGATATTCAGTGGATATTTGTTGGCAAACCCTGGTCTACAACTGTGTACAATATGGAAAAGTCCTCAGTCTTCCATAAATTAATTTAAATGCTTTAATTATGTCCCTTCATTTTCTTTGTGATGTAGACCAGTGGTCCCCAACCTGTGGGCTGCGGCCCGGTGCCGGGCCGCGAAGGCCATGGCGTCGGGCTGCGGCTACCTCTCCCCGCCCCCCCCGCAGTAAAAAACTTCCCAGGCCGCAAGCTTGCGGCCCGGGAAGCTTCTTACTGCGGGAGGGCGGGGAGAGGGAATCAGGGCCGCGCCCGCGCATTGCGCAAAGTGCCGCGCATGCGCGATTTCGGCTGTGCATGACGCATTCGCGCATGCGCGATGCGCGGGCATGGCCCGCCGCGGGCACGGCCCGCTGCCCTGCCGGTCCCCAGCCTCAGAAAGGTTGGGGACCACTGATGTAGACATTCCTAACTCTGTGAGGGACCATCTCTTTTAGTCTCACCAAAACTTAGGAGCACGCCTTCTGCCATGTGGGTTGTCTCAATGATAGCCCCAGTCTCTGCACCAACTTTATGTTGTGGCTCATTACACCCAGAAGCATGATGCTTTAACAGAGCCTTGAAGACCTATTTGTCAGACTAGCTTTAAAACCCTCCTAAGTGGATTAAACCAAAGTCTATTCATTTTAAATTTCTGTTTACATTTTTAATTTCCCTGTTCCATTTAACTTAATTTATTTTATTATTTTATTGCAATTAATTATTTTTGATCAAAAATAGCATTGCTGAATCATTCACGAATATCATTGCTGAAAAGAGTTGAAAATTTTCTAAATAATCAATGAATGTCAGAAATATTCTTCCTTTATAATCCACTTTCCGCACTATAGTATGTCATGCCTCGGACAGTTGTTTGCATTGTTTTCTAATTCTGTAATCCTAGTCCTATTATATTGCTTAATGCAGGGGTCATCAACCGGTCCGTGAAGACCATGGTACCGGGCTGCCGGCAGCCTCACCTGCCTCTCTCCCGCACAGCAAGAAGCTTGGGGAAGAGGCAGGCCCGGCCGCCGGCACGCTGGCGACGCAAACACGCATGTGCAGTTGCCGCGCATGCACATTTGCACCCCCGGTGGTGAAAACACGCACACGCAGTTGCCATGCATGCACGTTTGCACCCCTTGGTGGCAAAAACGCGCATATGCGGCAACTGCGTTTGCCCATTTACGTGCAGCTGCCGTGCGGTGCCGGCATCGGCTCTCCCCTCACCCCGGAGGCGGTCCCTGACCACAGAAAGGTTGGGGACCGCTGGATGTCTTATGCCGTTTGATTGAAATTTTCTTTGTATTTTAAGATCCATTTGAAGACTAAGCAAGACAAACAGGCTATGAATGAATTTATTTTATTAATTTCAAACATTTGTTACCTGCCTTTCTCCTATGTGGAAGTCAAGGTGGCTTCAATATAAATAAAAGATTATAAAAACAATAATAGCACAATGATAAAACCTATTAAAGTCACAGATTAATGAAGTGAATAAATAAAATAATCACTGTATAATTAAATAAAATAATTAATCTATGAAGTTTGATTATAAACCCAATGAGACCATTTACAGTTCATGGCACAGAAAGAAATCTGATCTCTTTAAGTTTTTGAAGAGGAAGCCTGTAATAGACTGATGATGACATTATCAGGAAAAATAGAACAAGCAGCATCAGTATTTTAAAAGGGTCCTTTTTTGTTTATTGGAGGACCCTCGCTTTCCAAAGATCCTGGAGAACTTGAGGCTACAAAAGCGGGGCACTGGAGGTGTAGACACAGCTGCTGTCGCAGATGTATATGATATCTCCAACCTCGACCGCATGGGCCGATCAGAGGTAAGTTGGACTAGGTCATGAGAGATGCTGCTTCCAATACACACTTGAGACTTGAAGCTCACTTGATGAGCTTGGCCCAACTGCTTTTTTTCTTGCCCTAACCTACTTCACAAAGTCATTGTGGTTAAAATGGAGGAAATTCTATCCCAAGCTCTGGAGAGAAAAGTTAGGGTAAAAATGCTATAGCTAGATTCCCCCCCCCCCCGCTACAAATTCAGAGACATAGAGATCAATCCTAAGCATGTCTACTCAGATTCCTATTCAGTTGTATTTAGTGAGGCTTAGTCTCAAGAAACTGTTCTTCAGATTGAACTGATAAGAAAGCATAGTTACCAAATTATCCAAACATCTTTACATCTGCCTGCATCATTCCAGAAAGCATTGAGGTACTCATCTATAAGATCATTTGGTGCACTTGCATTACATTTTTCCTCTATAAACTATTATAATAATAGCAATCAGAAGACATCAGACTTATGATAAAGTATAATATAGTGCTCTATATTGCAAACAAGACAAAAGGAGTTCCAATGCCCAGGTGGAGTTCTTCTATTTAAAGGGGCTTCCCCACTCTGTTGCAAAGGTATAACTTCATGGAGAGCCTTCTCTAAACGGAACCAAAGAAGTATGTACAGATGTTCCATGAATGCATTGCAGTGCATATGAAGGTACGGAGCAGGCCAATGGCCTGGTTGTGTAAGCTCATGCTTAAAGCATATCTTCAAGGAAAACTTTAAGGGATTGGATAAAACCATAGAGTAGATCAAACAATAATCTCATCAGTCTCATTGTACTGAAATTTCTTTATATCCAAACTCCCTGTTTTCACATGAAAAGGGAGCAGTTAACGGAAGGAAGAAACCAACAGATGTACTTATTACCCCAAACCACTTTCAATCTTTATAAGACAAGGCAGAGTTACCCAAGAGGACAGAAAAGTTTCATTACCAGATATCCATTTTACAGTATGTAATAAAATAAATCTCATTATAAGACAAATGTGTTTTTACTCAACTAAAAAATGTTCCCATTGGAACAAAATAAAGCTATTTGGTTTTGATTTCCTTCAGTAGCTGGTCAATGCAAACTCAATATAAAAATTCTTTCATCCTGCTACCTGCAAAACAAGGCCTCAATGTTCCCTGAACAGCTGGTCTGTAAGAGGCAATAAAATAAACTACTAAACCAGTGAAACATTTTAATGGTGGGAAAAAAATCATCCATCCGGAATCAGTCATTGTCGTAATCCATTTTAATAAATCACTTATTCAAGTGCTTAACGGGGCTAATTCACAGAGGTTAACAACATTGGTAACATAGTTTCCTTGTAACCCCCAGAAGGACTGACACAGGTAAACGAAATATACTGCTACCTAACTTGCAGGGCAATTTTAGACAAATATACCTAGAGGGAAATGTTATTGAGTTTAATGGGACTGTAGTAAGTATGTTCAGGATTGCATTCTTAGATATATATCCAGCATGGGAACAGATTAGCCAAAGGTATCAAAGCATGTGAACGGCGGTGAGGGTCCAAGGAAAAGATTGAATTTGTTAGGAAGAATTCCAGAAATATACCAAAAGCTGCTTCCCCTGGCTTCTTACTACATATTACCATCTCAGTAGTCCAGGATAGCTTTCTCAGCTCATGAATGGGCCCCTGAAGGCCCATTCTAACATGCATTGCAAGTATTGTCAACCTCCAGGTGGGGCCTGGAGAATTACACATGAATTCCCTTTGATAAAATAGCTGCTTTGGAGTAGAGCATTATACCCCACTGAGGCTTCTCCCCTCTCCAAACACCATCCTCCCCAGACTCCATTCCCAAAATCGCAAGGAATCTCCCAAACCAGTAGGCAACTCTAGTAAATCTTTGATAAACCTCTGTTCATAAACAAAAAGCATTCTAATTATGCAGTACATAATGATTCAGCTTCTCTGTAGGGAACGACTTAATGAAAATGCCAAAATTATTGTGTTTTATGACAATCAAATTAATGAGTCGTCTTACCATCCAGGAGGAAATATGCAATATTGCACATTTCCAAACCAAGCTACATTTTTCAGCACTATCACAAGATGGAATATTTCTGGACTGTGCCACTTCAGTAGGATTACATTTTAAATATTTGCTCTCTTGCATATCACAGACAGTAAGTTCCACAGAGCCCTTTCCTATATTTACAGGTTTTATACACATGTGAGTGTTTACATAAGAAAGTATTTCCAATGCTGCTTTCCCAAAAGAAGAATGAAGTTGTTCGGTCTATGATATAACTGAGAACCAATGTGGTGTAATGGCTAGAATGCTGCACCGGAGAAGCCCAGGTCCGAATAACCACACATTGTGAAGCTCACTGGGGGCAATTCCGCACCAGCGGCGTCACTCTGGAGTGCCGCTGGGGCATTACTGTGAGGGACACATTTTAGTGCCAGATCATCTCCAACGCTAAAATGTATCCTGTGGGGGCACCCTCGGGAAATGCAGTGGCGGCAGGTGGGTTCCGTCATGCGGGGGAGGTGGGAGGAGGGTGTTGTAGTTTACTGGATAGTGGGATTGTGTTCCATGCAATCCCACCATCCTGCAAACTAAACAAACAATGCCCTGGTCCACCTGGTGGTACCATGAAGCGCCACAAAGCCGTCCAGGGCATTGTTTGTCCCCTACAGGCCCATCCTGACAGGCCTTTCGCAGGACAGACCCCATTGGCCCCTGCAGCGCTGAAAGGGAACAGGGAAGAATCCCTTGGGGTGGGGCTTCTGGGTCCCGATCCATGTCAGGCCTGGGAGATCATTGGCTTAGCATCACCATCATATGGATACAGGGATTAGCCCTGGGTCCATATAGATGCCACCTTGGGTCCATATTGGGTCCATATAGATGCCACCATATAGATGCCACCTGGGTCCATATAGATGCCACCTTGCCACCCATGCAGAATCGGCCTGTGTGACACTGGGCCAGTATCTAACTCTCACTTGACCTATCTCACAGGGTTGTTGTGAGGAGAAGATGGAGGAAAGAAGAATATTGTGTGTTTCCATGAGGAAGGGCAGGATAAAAATGTGACTGAAAACTTCACTGACACATGCAGATTAAGTATTAAACCAGTATCAGTGGGTCTATGCAGACCTTATTCAGCCTTAGTATTATCTTAACAAACCTTTCTTTTTGCTCTCTGAGGTGGAACTTGTTCAGCTAGTTGTTGATGGTGTCAACTATCTGGTTGATTGTGAGAAGAAGCTGGAAAAAGGTCAAGACATCAAGATCCCACCACCACTGCCACAATTCGGAAAGAAGTGAAACTGTTTCCAGTGATCACTTATTGACCTGGCAGGGGAGACACCATGATCATGAAGGTGCAGTCCAGATGTCCTGACCCCTGCGATTTCCCCAAGTGCTGTGATTACTCATTGACCTGTAATGTGTCTGTTTTGACAGATGATTATCTATTCAGTTCCAGAAACCCTTCCTCCTATTGGTATTAAGATTTGTCTAACAGAGAGATAACAGTAAGAACCTGACAACATGGTCAATAAAATTCTACCTGATGCCTCAGATGTAGCATGTCTTTTCAACTGCTCTTTGAAATTACATGGCTTAATAGTTGTATAGTTCCATCTATATTTAGTAGAGTTTTATAGTTTTGTATCATTTTATGCTGGCAGAACTAAGTGGTGATCTTCTGTTTGTACAGTCAACAGGGAAGCGGAAAATAAATCATACCCGAAGAAGCTGAAAGTAATATAGAAATACCAAAAGATGCTCCCATCCTCCACTGTGCTCTTCATCCCTGGCTCTTGCAAGAAAAACATATTATGAGAGTTTGGCCATTGAAAGCAATAGACAGAGTGAATATTTGCTATTCATCAATAAGATTGTCTCCATTGTATTCATGGGTACATAATGGGAGTATGTTTGGTGGATTATGGCCAAAGTAATAGTTTCCTATTTATTATTTTTTCATTATTATTTCAAAATAATTTTTTAAAAATTTAAGGCAGTACTTTGCCTATTCAGCTGAGTGGCTGCAGTAAAAGCTTTCGAAGTACATGTTTGGTTTTCCCTGCTCTGGTGCTGTATCTATGTGTTTCATCCCCACAACAACCTGCATGGGAGGCCTTAAAAGTTTCTTTTGCACAACAACCCTGTCCAACCTCCAAACCAGCCCTTTCTGCCTAGGGAGATGAGTTATATAGTCTGGAGATGAGCTGTAGTTCCAGGAGCTCTCCATTCCCCACCTGGAGGTTGGTTACCCCTGGGTAGGAGGTTTGGAGGAGGGCCTTAAAATGGTACAATGCCTCAGAGTCCACCCTCCAAAGCAGCCATTTTTGCCTGCAGAGTTGATCATTACAATCTAGAGATGAACAGCGATACTAGAGATGATGGGAGATGGAAATAAGAGACAGAGTTGAGTGTTAACAGTGTACAGAATACACTGTATTCGAAACCTACTGATATTTCTCGGTGATTCCATATAGATGTTCAATAGCATGGAGTCTAGCTAAGGTCAAAGTGCCTGAGCCTCCTTTGACCTTTAGCTAGACTGTCCAGCCCAGCTCAACTTCTGGCCCTCCATGCTCTGCAAAAGCAAGGGCGCAAGGGTGGAGGGCAGCAGGGCTCCTGCAGAGCATGGTGGCCCAGGCAGCGAGCTCAGGAGCCCTGCTCTCCAGGGCCCTTCTACAGTCCATTTTAAAAACAGGTTTTGCTACTAGTGCATATATAAATTTCCTGATTGTTAATGTTAAAAAATCAACAACGTCATGTAATTAGGATGCTGAGCTTTTGCTAACCTTGTGGGGAGACAAAGAAATTACTCAATTAATACATGTATAATGAAGACATTTATGCAAACAACTTTGCCCAGAGTTATAATATAAACATAGTTGCCATTTTCTGAAAATGAGCAGTTGAGCTTTTTATTAGGATAACATATTCAAAGTTAAAACTGGATTGAAATATCTGGTGCAATTCTGGGAACAAAAGGATATACTGTATATACTCGTATATAGGTGGACCCACATATAAGCCGAGGCACCTAATTTCACCACAAAATCTGGGCAAACCTATTGACTTGCATATAAGCCGTGGGTGGAAAATGCTCCATCATCACAGGCTCTCCCATCCAGCCTCCCCCCCCCCCTCAACAAATACAGAATAGTCAAGAGGATGAATAGCTTCTGGTTTTTGTACCCTGTTAGTCTCAAAGTGGCTAACAATTGCCTTCCCTTCCTCTCTTGATGCCAGACACCCTGAGAGAGCTCTGACAGAACTGCTCTGTGAGAACAGCTCTGGCAGGAGAACCAAACAGTGCTCCCCAGGCTAGCAAACCAGAGCAGAAAAACAGTACCCGATGTTGACAACCTACTACAACAAGTACAACAGCTACCAAATTGGGAGAATGGACAACTCTAACTGCAGTGCTCCCCAGAACAAAACACTGAAATAAAGAACTGTAAAAGTGAACACTGAAAGAACTGTAAAGTCAACTTTTAAAAGAAACACAACCCCAAGAAGAAAAGGCAAACAGTGCTGCCCCACAGATAGAAAAAAATAAACACTAGGAGAAAGAAACAGTAAATCCCAAAACACCCCCTAAACTCACCACACCCCACTCACAGAAACCTATAGAATAGTTTGGAAGAAGTGATGAAGAAGAGGAAGAAGTGAAGGCAAAAGGAAGAAAAAAGATCAGAGTCCCCCAGTCAAACAGTTGATGTCCTACAAGCTGCCAGAGCAAGCTCAGCTTGCAGTACACATTTGCAAAAGGCAATGCAATGATTGGCTGGCTGGAGCAGGTTTTTATTTCAATTACAGCATATACCCGCGTATAAGTCGAGGAGCGCTTTTTCAGTGTGAAAAAGGTGCTAAAAAACTAGGCTTATATGCAAGTATATAGGGCAGGGGTAATCAAACTGCGGCCCTCCAGATGGCCATGGACTACAATTCCCAGAAGCCCCTGCCAGCGAATGCTGGCGGGGGCTTCTGGGAATTGTAGTCCATGGACATCTGGAAGGCCGCAGTTTGATTACCACTGATATAGGGTATATGCATTAATAATGAATATAGCAGTTCTATCCTCACAAAAGTGTAAGGATGAGAATAATAACCCAAAAATGTAGAAGCTGGCAAAGGCAAGAAAAAGAATGCGTAAAAAAAGATCTGCTGCTGACATAATACCAATTGTCTTTGCAGCCACAAGCAAAATTCTGCTACCTCCTTGAAAGTTGATCATGAAAAGGATTGTGCCACACAATAAAGCAAGGTGAGGTGAATTGGTGGTTTCATTGATTTATGGATTTTCTTTGGTGAATTTTTCACCACCCCAACAGGCAGTTATTAAATCCATCAGATAAATATTGAATATAATAATAAATACAAGATTATAATAAAGACTCACAGATTTGAGGGTGAAATGTAATTCCCCATTCTCCCTTTTGATATTCCTCTTTCTATCTCCTGGCAGTGCTGGCAGATTCCCCTTTCTTTCACTTCCACCCACTTTGTCTTCCCCCCTGCCTTCTGTCTCACCTGCCTATTTATGCACCCTTCCTGTTGTTTACCCTGGCAGCCTCTTCCATCTCCCAGTTGCTTATCCTGGGATAATTTGCTTTCCCTCTCTCCACCTTTTTTGCTAATTCTTTTCTCCCTACTTTCTTCCTTACCTTCCCTTCCTTGTATATTTTGCCAAAAATGAAATGAATCAAAACATACCGGCCCATATTATCTCCAGATCATCACCATGCTGCACTATTTGCAATGAAAGCATTGGGTGTCTGTCTGTGACAGTCATGACTCTTGAGAAATAAAGGGGGAAATGACAGATTTCCTACAGAAATAAAAACGAAATGTGTCCTTCATGCCTCCTTGCCACTCTAGGTCTGTGCCAGTGGTTCTCATATAATCTGTACCTGATTATTCTATAAAGGCCTAAAAACCTGGATATCCCAGGTTAGGCCAGTCACATGAGATATTGGATGCGAAACAGGGTTGGCCCTGATTAGGATTCCACCAGGGAATATCAGGGTCTCTAAGCAGAGGGGGGCAACAGCCCACTAATGAACATCTCTTGGAAATGTCTATGGGGTTGCTATGTCAGCTGTGAATTGACAGTAAACCAACAAACATAAAGAGCTTTTGCTGACCTGATTTAGTATTACACTATAGGTTTTTATTTTTTTAGCATGACAGGTAGTGTTTCAATAAGCAGGTACTAACATCCCTTCAGTTTATTTGGACAGAAGCAACGGAATGGCTGTCATCCTGGATTCAGTCCTGCTGCTGCTCTCAGCACACAGTTTCCCTTCCCTCACTTTCTTCCTGACACTATAAAACCTGTGCTGCCCAATTCCTAAAGAGAAATCCTCCATTTGTTTATTAATTACAGATTCGGCTCAAAACGTGTTGCTAACTGAGCATATTTAATATTCATTATTTGTCTGACCACACAGAATAGAATTGCACACAAAAATGTACGTGAATAAGAAATATGTAAGGAACATCAAAGAATAATGAGGGACAAACCAACAGAAAACTCTAAGGGGTGGTGCGGAACAACCCCTTAAGAAACTTACACGTGTGGAGAATAATACTTTTGGAATTAAAAATAAAGAGCTCCTAATAGAAACTGTATGCTACATATATCCTCAAACTAACTCCCAATCTCAAATAATCTACTGTCTCTTCTTTATGCTGCAGGTTGCTCTAAAAAGCACTAGTGTTTTCATTATTTGAAACAAAGCCTGTTAGCTGTTTGGCAGGAACTACCATCAAATAATGACTTCATCAGATTAAAGCAACTCCTGAAATTCGGTTAGAATTCTCATCACTGCAAAAACAGACACCTTTTGTATAGCTTGAATTTAATGTCAAATTAAGGGGGGAAATGTCGATTCTGTTGTGCCTACAGACATATTGAACTGCCGTGAAAATCAATCATCTCCCTAAACTCACAAACATTATAGCTAAAATATAATGTCAAAATTAAAATGAAAACCTGGATCTTGCAGTTTCCCAGCTTATTAAAATCCATTCTTAAATGTTCTTCATTGATTCTTTTTCTTTTTCTTCTTGGTAAGAAATGCATTCTAATTATGTCTAGATCAAGGTCAATTCATTCTGGAAGGAATAAAGAACCAAACAGCAACATCACTTGATTCTGGGTGCATACCTCCATCTACTGGTAAAGTTCTTGAAAATGGAAAAGAACACTTTCAGTAAAGAGGAATATATATTATAACCAGAACATTTCTTTGGTTCTATTCTTATCACATATGAAATGTGTTTAGATTATGTCACAATTACCTCTTGTCATAATCACTATCACTAAACATTATAAAGTTGAAGCTGAGTGCAGCCAACTCACTTCCTTCCTAATTGGTCCTAGGGGTGTGCTACCAATAGAGAGATACCACACTGCCAGTGAGGGCCAATCAGTGCAAATTGCAGTCTGTCAATAAGGGCCAATCAGTTCAAATTGCATGCAGACAATTCCTAACTGATTGACTCTCCCTGGGAGTCTACAGCCAATAGGTAGAAAACACTCTGCTAATGAGAGCAAACCAAATTGCATTCTGTCAATGAGGGCCAATCACGGGGCTTATCTGTCCTTCCTCTTCCTGCTGCTTGCTGGGTGGAAGAGGTGCTGGCCTCTCTGAAAGGCCCTGCTGCTGTTAAGTTGCTTCATTCTCAGCCTCTTCCTACCCTTCATGTCCTTCAGGCAAAGGAGGGAAGTCAGCTGCTTCCTTTGGCTCCCGTGTTGATCTCAGGTTTCAGCTCTCTGCCTGAAGAAAGCACAGACAAGCGGCAGGGCCTTTCAGAGAGGCCAGCACCTCTTCCACCCAGCAAGCATCAGGAAGAGGAAAAAGCAGGCTATAAGCCCCATGATCAGCTCTCATTGACAGAGTTTTCTCTCCCTATTGGCTGCACACTGCTAGGGAGGGACAATCAGGTATGTATTGAGTCATCTGCATGCAATTTACACTGCTTAGCCCTCACTGGCAGAGTGGTATCTCCTTATTAGATGCACACTCCCAGAGAGGGCCCAAACAGATAGGGACTGAGTTATCTGCATACAACTTGAACTGATTGGCCCTCATTGACAGAGTGCAATTTGAACTGGTTGACTCTTATTGGCAGAGTGTTCTCTCCCTATTTGCTGTAGACTTCCAGGGAGGACCAATCAGGTAGGGATTGAGTTGTCTGCATGCAATTTGAACTGATTGGCCCTCACTGTCAGAATGCAATTTGAAATGATTGGAACTCCTTGGCAGAGTGTAATTTGAACTGATTGGCCCTCACTGGCAGTGTGGTATTTATTGGATCTACACCCCTAGATTTATTCAAGGCATAAGCTTTGGAGTGCATGCATTCTTCCACAGAATGAACAACCATCATAACTATGGAGATATAAAGTAAAAGCAAATTGTGGCAAATCAGTAAACTGTGTCATAATATCCAAATTAAGCCATATTATGCTACACAATATTAATACAATAATGTATTAATTCTGGTACAGCTTAGATTTACTTATTTTCTTCTAACGTTTATGCTTTAAAGCAGCAACTCTGCGCCACTGTGTTTTTAACTGCCCTAACTCTTGGCATTCCTAACTTCATCAAAAACCAACAGTGCCTAATGTTAGATAAGATCAAACTTTTAAATAATCAGTCTTTCTTCGTAGAGCCTTCCCCGGCATTCTCCCTATTTCTAAACATGAACCATGGGCACATACTCCCTCTAGCGGTAAATCTCACTTAGTAACATATTCAAATAATTAAGATCATAAACATTTGCACTAGTTGCCATAAAATTAGAGCATCATATTCTTCTGTCCTACTGTGGCAGCATATGTTGTGATCTTACACTCAGGGAACAGCTGGTGCATTCCATCCCGATTAACTACTGCAGAATGCCCTGAAAGCTGATCAGATGTATGCTTCTTCAGAAGTAAATCCCACTGCATTCAACAGGGCTTACTCCCAAGAAAATGTCTTCGGAACTGCACCATGGCACTGGGTAATATTTTTTAAAAGAACAAACAAGAAACTTAATTTCACAGTCATAATGTATTAATGTAGCTAAGCTATGGTGACCAGATTTTAACATTGGTAAAGTGGGACACCACTGACCGGCGGGGAGGGGGGGGGTGTTCTTGATTTAAAATTTGGTCTATATGGAGCAACAAAAAGTTTCGTAAAATGCAAAAATACTATTGTAATATTTTTACTTGCAATGTAAGTACAATTTGCCAGGTGCCCCCAGATGTCCCTCCCAAAGTGGGACAATCTAGTCACCTTAGATTTGAGCCCGAGCCCCAATAGCTATCAGTGAGGGCTTATTATTAAAGTGGGATTAGGCTACCCTGTCTGTGGATGTCTTAGGAGAGAGGACACGAGGTGTGAAATGTTCATGGCTCTTTGTACAGTTTGAGAAACAAGAAACATAACTTACGGCATCCTGACCTACTGGTAACCCTGAATCTTGAAAGAGGTTGCTGAGGGTGGTAGGCACTGTGTGAGTAGACAAGGAGCATCACTGTGATCTTGGATCAGTCACACAATCTCAGCCTAATCTACCTCACAAGGTAGTTGTGAGAATAAAATGGAGGCCAGGAAAATGAACAACAAAAATGGAGGACGAAAAATGAAGTGGAAAAAATAATAAATCCAGGCACACTCATCTATATATATATATGTAAAAGGAAGCAACAGTGCCAAGCATCTTTATCAGACAAAACCGCCACTAGTTTCAGTGAGGCTTCCTTCCTTCAAAATTCATCAATACAAAAGATTGCTGACAGTTATCTGTATTGTAGGAACTCTATATTCATGAGACCTAGTATCTGTAAGCATATGAAGCCACTATAAATGGCTTAGGAGTAAGAATTTTAACTTAGGAGTAAGAATTTGAATTTGTGCTAAATTTTACTTAAGAGCTGGGCCAGTAGAGACCTTAACCATCATGATTAATTAATAATATAGCCAATGAAAAAGTGGTTAGAAATTTTAGAGTTGGAACATGGAGATAACATAATTTTTTTTACAGTGCGATTCTCAACAGACACCTACCTCCATTGAAATCCTCTGCTTGGGGGAATGTTCTATATGTATATTTTTATAATAGAGAAGATACATGTTTAAAATGTTTTATTGTGTATGCCAATAAAGGTCTGAATCTGAAAGATTCATTTACAAAGATAAAGCAACTATTTTTCAAAAATACATAATTTAAATATATAAAATGCTGTGCACACACACACAATCTCTTTATAATATAAAAGGTAAAGGTATCCCCTGTGCAAGCACCGAGTCATGTCTGACCCTTGGGGTGACGCCCTCTAGTGTTTTCATGGCAGACTCAATACGGGGTGGTTTGCCAGTGCCTTCCCCAGTCATTACCGTTTACCCCCCAGCAGCAAGCTGGGTACTAATTTTACCAACCTCGGAAGGATGGAAGGCTGAGTCAACCTTGAGCCGGCTGCTGGGAGTGAACTCCCAGCCTCATGGGCAAAGCTTTCAGACAGCTGCCTTAACACTCTGCGCCACAAGAGGCTCTTCTTTATAAAATAGCAGGAAACAAAATTGGAAATTACAAAAACAGCCATTAAAGGCTCACTTTAACCCTTTCTTCACAATACCAGTCTCTCCCTCCCCCTTAATCATAACTTATGTTTTCTTTGGACTTTTCTGCTATGGATGTATTAGTTTAGGAATCAGTCAGGCAGTTGTTTCTGTTACACTGATCTGCAGAGGGTCTCTTGACAAGGTGGCAGTTGGGAATAAGTATGCATTTTTCTAGTTCAGCTGTGCAACTGGGCCAAAGAGGGAAGAGAGGCCCTCTTCTGACTTGAGTGGCTATTTTATTCTGTTGCTGCAGTCTACACACGATTTAGTCCACAATGTTTTTCAAAATGCTCTGCAAGGAATTGGTTTTTGAATGGAGAATGCCGCTCATCTTTAAACCTCAAGGAGAAAAAAGGCAATGGTATATTAAAACCTGTGGTGGCATGAAGATACAAAAAAAACCTATTGCTTTAAAAAAGGGGGGACTATTAACATACAGATCTTAATATCTTTTAATTCACACAATTTCTGAGTCAGGGTGCAATTGCCAACTTGGCAACGCACTACTCCACGCAACTGGATCAGAAGCTCAGAGAACAGGACCGCATTCTAGCGGGCAGCTTAAGCAGGCCTAAATCTATCACCCGCAATAGGCTAGAAACGCCGCCTAAGAACCGAGCTCACAGCAGCGGGTGAACTCCGAACTCGAACAGGAGGGGAACAGCTTCCCAACGTCATTCGTTCCCGTTACCCGATCTGCCTTGCTCTCGCCTCCCGGAAGTGCAGCCTCCAAAGAGGCAGTCGTTTCCGGCGCCGCTCTTTCCTTCCTAGACTGTAAGTTTCTACTGCGGGGGAGGAGTCGCGTTGTCCCCCTTGTGGGTAGCGTGTAAGCTGATGGTCGGCTGAAACTGATTCAGGCGGTCAGGCGGAAGACGAAGGTGGCTGGAAACTTCATTTCGCTTCCAGAATAACCGCTAAAGAACAACCTACGGCCTCGTGCGTCTGTGGCGGTCGGGAACTTCGAAGGGGGACAGCCGTGCGCAGCCTCAGTAAGACCTCGGACTGTAGTGTCAGTATGCGGGGCGCTAAGGAAGTGCAAAGGTGTTTCCCTTCTTTTCTGGCTGAGCTTCTGTATCTTTTTATAGCTCCCTGACACACTGGAGCATCTTGTCTGGTCGCCGTACCTCATGTTGGAAAAAGATTGCGTTGTCTGTCTGTCGTTAAATTCAAGTGGGTAGCCGTGTTGGTCTGAAGCAGCACAACGAAAGTAGCAATTTTGGATATAAGGTTAATTGCTAGTGTAACATCCTGCTTGCTAGTGATCCGGAACACATTAGTGGGCAAGAACAACGTCCCTGTGTGATATTGTATATGCTCAGTATGATGGATGGCTGTATACCTTTAAATGAGTTTCTTAGTAAGTTTTCTCTTCCAGTTGGAAGCAATAAAGAAACCAGCGGTGGAAGCTGCCTCCTGTCTGCTGCCGACAGAGTAGGACTGAAAGATGAATGGCTGTGTGTGCATGTTTAGTGTGACTGTGTGTGTATTTGTGTTTAATGTAGCATGGGTAAATTCTTAACTGACATCACAGTTAAATTTGGCTTACCTTGTTGGTATAAGAGTTTCAGTTTTATATATTGACTGAGAAATCTTCCTTCAAGGCTGGGAAACTGTGCAGAGCTTCAAAATTGTTTCCCACATGGATGGACTTACTTATTTAACTAGTGACATTGTTTACAGAATACCCTTCTCCCTGGGGTTGAAGGTGGATTATTACACAGAATAAATCAATACAATCAACAGAGGTGGGACATCCAATAGACCAGGTGTTCCCAACCTTTTTGAGCTTGCTTATTCACCTTTGAAATTCTAACCGCATGGTAGGTGCAGCAATAAATGGCAACCGCACGGGGGAGCTGTCAGACACAAAAAAAGTTACACTGAGAACATTCTTGTGCAGTGGTGGCAGCTGTACAGCAACTCAAATCTCCAGTGACCTATGAGAAGCTTTGCTAGCCAAAAGCACCACTAGGCCCTGCCTACATTCTAAAAATACTTGGGCTCTAGGAAATGAATCAGTGGACACCACACTGGGTTTCTCTGCAATAGAAAATGCAATGGAATCATTACAAATCTGTAAAACAACCAGAGGTGATGAAGTACAGAATAAGTATTCACATGGCATGTTTAAACAAAAATTACATAGTAGGAACCTACTTACAGCAACAGATAGGACGGACTATACAGAATGGTATTGGCCACGGTTCCAAACTCTTCGCCCCAAAGTTCTTTCTGAATCATATTATTCAATGGAGCCAAATTTCCTGTATAAAAAGCCCTCTTAAAGCATTCAATTTTGTATAGCTTGTGGAAAGCCTGGAGGGTGGGGGTTTTTCTGATCTCATCAGGCAGACCATTCCAAAAGGGACAATACAGCCAAGAATACATGTGTACATGAAATGCTGATTTTTGCACATTTGCAGGATGGTACCCACAGAAGTGCTCAGATAACCAAAGCTATCATAGTGGATGGATCATAGAGGGAGAGGTAGTCTTGGAGGTATGAGAGAACAAGGCCAGGGGGCTTGGTATGTGATAAGCAGTAATTTAAATTGAACCTGATAACTGGTGGGCAACCAGTGGGGTGACAGCAGAATGGGTAATGCTTGCTATGTCTGTTTTCTGGTAATAGCTGACCTGTGGTATTCTGTACCAGCTGGAGTTTCCAAATTGAAACCATACTGGACAAAGTCTAGGGCAGATGAGGTAGTAGAGAGGTCTGCTACCTCTCTTTTAGTAGTTTTGCTTGGGAAAAGCAGATTAGAGACAGATCAATAGTTGGCTCTGACGTTTTTCTGTATGGTTTTAAAAAAGAAGTTGATTGATAACATACTCTGAATTAATTATTGTTTTATAACAGCAACAGGGGACTCTGGGAGTGGGAGAGGCTCTGGCCAGCTCCCCAGTGCCACCACCGTGGGGCATAGAGAGCTGTCTCTCTGCGTTCCACCACAGCAGGAGACTCTGGAAGCTGGGCAGCATCTCTCCCCATTGGGAGAAGTGGTGGTCGGTTTCCCGGCCCCAGTGCCACTGCCATGGGGCGTAGAGAGCTTTCTCGCTGCACTCCGTGACAGGAGGATTCTGGGCGCCAGGCAATGTCCCTTCCCAGTGGGAGAGGCACTGCCCGGCTTCCTGACCCCAGCACTGCTGCTCGCCGCTGAAGCGGCAGGGGACTTCTCCCTTGTCGCTGAATGTTCAGAAGGCTCCTGGCATGTGGGGGTTACTCTGGAGCCTTCTAAATGTTCCTCATGTCATAAAAGCACCAATCACTCATGATTGATAGATACATACATACATACATACATACATACATACATACATACATACATACATACATACATACATACATACATACATACATACATACATACATACATAGGACATCGATGTGACCTTTATATAGTTTTAGAAGTCAGGTTGGGCAAGGATTCAGTATCCAAATAGTGGTTTTCATGGATCCTGGGAGCATGAAAACATACATTGTGGGAACTAGGTCAAAGTGGTCTATAAATAGACCAGTTGGTATATTAGATATTTCTTCTGATGGACCTATTTTACAATGTGCATCCAGATCACACTGTATTCTTAATATCCTATGAGTGGAAAATTTTGCAGACGTATAAATACTAATCGTTCTTGCGACAATGAAGGCTCAACTTTATTATTTATTTATTTATTATTTATTAGATTTATAGACCACCACTTGTGGCGTCGTCTTGTGGCGATTCACAAAGATAAATATCAGTAAAAATTTACAGAAAAATAAAAGCATATAAAACCCCTTTATGGCAGGATATTCGAAGTTCTAATTCCCTGAAGATCTGTTGCTTTGTTTCTCTTAGTCATTGATTCTCCATAGATTGCCCTAGGCAGTGTTAGCCTGGGGAAGCCCAGATTGTAAAAGGCAGGGAGGGATCCACAGATTGATCATCAGTTCCAGTTTCTTTGAATAACTGGGATGGTCATGAACTAGCTGATGCAACAATAGCAGAGAAGTAATATATTTTTGCTTCTGTCACTGCGACTTCATAGGTTTTACAGTGTGCTCTATATAGCATAATATGTCAGATCAGCATTGTTCATGTCCACTGGGAATGGTGAGACAATGTGGGATAATGGTTAGAGTGTTAGAGTGTTAGAACTTGGAAGGCTCAAGTATGGTTAAGTGTGATAGGAAGTTTAAACATATTGTTTGGACAGTTTATGTATGTGTAGGAAGATGTTTGCATCTATTGCTATTGATCAGGCCTTCTCAGCCAGGGTTACATGAAACCCTGGGGTTTCTTGATGGCCCTGGAAAGGTTTCCTGAATGGGTGGGTGTTCATTAAGTTTTTACATATTTTAAAAATTTGTTAATTGGGTGATATAACCATTTCACTGCCTCCCAAAATTGCCAATGATTGGCCTGTGGCGGGGGCAAGGGGGGAGGCCTGTGGCTGTGTACACAGTTATGATTCCCAATCATATTCTTCACAATTGCTCCACTTCTTGTTTTTCTTGAAGCTTAATGACTGTTTCAAGAGTTTATCAATAGTTAAAAAGTTGAGAAAAGCTGCTGTAGATCATCTCAACATATCTCGTGTATCTAGCTGTGCTTTGGCACAAAAACCTTGCCTCTTGATATAGGATGTGGGTTTTTTTCTCAAATAAAAGTTTGTATATTGCAGTCCTTCTGTCAACTAAGTGCACAAGCTTCTCCCTTTCCCACTTCCAGGAGAGCCTCTTCCTCTGGCAGAAGGCTCCAGAAACCAGAGAAAAGCCTTGCATTTTGCTGACGGGAGAGTCAGAATACAAAAACTTGTCACTTTTTTCCCATCAGGAGCTTGCTTCAGTATCTTCTACAGACCAAATTCAGTGCACCTCACATCCATCACATGGCAGAAAAGTGCATCTAAGTGAGTTCAGTGGAGATCAGGTGGATACTGCAATGCAGATGAATAACCACAAGAACATCTGTAATCAAATTAGCAGTACACATGGAAACTAATTCCACATACTAGGCATACCTTTTGGAATGTTTGATTTTTAACTTAAATTGCTTGTTTTTGAGGATTTTACATGTCAGTTTTGGTGTTTTATTTTATTGTTATGATTGTTGTGAGCCTCCCTGAGTACTTGAGGAAGGGGAACATACAAATGTAAAAATGAATATATAAATCATACTATACATTCCAAAAGAAATATTTTACATAGGATTTCCCCTCATCCCAAATTTCCCAATAAGTAAGGAATGTTTCTTGAATACTGGTGCAGGCTAGGGACAGTACCAAGTATCTAAAACATTAACTCTGCCTTGTTCCTGAGAAAATTACACTGCCTCCACCATGGCCATTCTCTCAGGGTCTTTTGAACATTCTTAACACCCTCTGGTCGTCTTATGCACCCACCAAGTGAAGCACAGTTGGAGCTGTAACTCTGGATAACCAAACTACAGAATGGACATTAATTCACAATATTTATTCTAAAATCTTTTAGGAATCTTTGAAGTCATGACAAGATGGGCTCGAGCTAACAACACCCAGAGCAAGAAGGCTCTAAATGCAACACCATGGGAAGATATGAAAAATAGTTCCTCTGGAACCACAGCAACGAATAAAAAGCAAAGTCCTTTAAGGAATGTCCAAGGAAAAAAGAAAAATAAGAAGAAAAAAGACTATATAAATGAAGATGTTAATGGTTTTATGGAATATTTAAAACAAAATTCACAATTGCATAATGACAGCCATAAAGTTAAGGAGGAAATAGTAACAGCCTTAAAGAAGGACCAACGCCGGGAGACCAGAAGATTAAAAAGACAGGATATAAAGAATAACACCATGGTAAGACTTTCTTTCATTGCTCCCCCCCACTTCTTTGTATCCTGTTTTCCTCATAGCTTGAATGGTGGTTCTAATACAGCTCTGTGATTCAGTTCAGTTTCCTAGCAGGGGCTTTCCCCAATCAGCAATTGACTATTGTTATAGCAATATACTGTGGTAACAATCTGTCTATCAGGGTCTGATTTCTCAGCTTTCTTTTTTTTTTTTTTTTCCAATTGGCAAGTATGTAGTTCCTTTTATTGGAGAGATAAAAGGTCACGTGCATATCCACAATGAGGGGTTGGAGATTTAATTTTCAAAGCTGGGAAGTCTGTCTGTTATAACTAGTGTCTGTTGCTGTTTTTGTTTTAAAAGAATTAAAACAGCCCACCAATGGCAGGGAGGAAATGGCTGATGGAAGAGGCTAGGCAGGGAAAATGGTGAGACCTGGAAGATGTGGACTTTCCCTTCCAACAGTACTGTACTATTTGGCTGTCTTGTAAGGTTATTACAAGGACAAAATTTAGTGAGAGAGCATGTAATGAGGAAGACGAGAAACTGTGGTTAATTTATGGGAAAGGTACATAGTGGTCTTTTGTGGAATTATTTCCAAAGGTAATTCAGAAAACCTTACAGCTTATTTTTTGCCCATGAGGCCAGGTGAAAAGAGTGCTTTTATTTTCCACTTCAGGTTTCTGAGCTACCTTAGATACATAGTGGTACCATCTGTTTTGAGGGGTATGAATAATTTGAAGTGTGGTTAGCGGAAAAAGACATCACTGTGAGTCCATCTGTCAGTTGATACTTTACATTGTTTTGTCAAAGGTGTGTTTCCACTGTAGAAAGCCAGGACATGGTATTGCAGATTGCCCAGCTGCACTTGACAGCCAAGATATGGGAACTGGAATTTGTTATCGTTGTGGATCTACAGAGCATGAAATCAAGAAATGCAAAGTAAAAATAGATCCTGCTCTTGGTATGTACTGTAACTACAACTCTTTGTATCGTGGGCTTGGAAAAAGTGTCTTTTAAAAAATAGACAAGAAACAGTTCTCAAAATGTAGAAGTGATTTAACCTTTCAAGTTATAGTGGTATAGAATTTTGTGTGTGGTTGTTTGCAGCATTGCATATACGTTTTTGAACTCTTACAGGAGAATTTCCATATGCAAAATGCTTTATTTGTGGTGAGATGGGACATCTTTCCAGATCATGTCCAGATAATCCTAAAGGACTATATGCTGAAGGTAAGAACAGCTGTTTAAAAGGGAAGGGAGTCTGTGTGTGTGCTTGCAAGTGAGGGGGGGAGGAACTAAGGAGGAGTTTGAGAAACCAACAAGTAAGGTGAGGGGAAGGGAGTGTATGTGCGTGCGTGCGTGCGTACATGTGGTAGGGAGGGAGAGGGGGGGAACCAAGGAGGAGGTTGGGAAACCAGGTAAGGGGTGAAACAAGGGAGGGGGGAGTAAGTGTGTGTGTGTATATGTGTGTGTGTGTGTGTGTGTGTGTGTTTGCGAGGGAAGGCCTTGACCAAGTAGCCCCAGAGCAGGTATGCATCCCACATATCCTCTGACAGTCTGACTGTCAGTAATTTTTTTTCCTGTATTCACTAGTATCTTAGCACTGGTTGCTATAGAAACAATTCCTGAAATTCCAAAGGGATTGCCACAAATAACAAAACATGTATTTTTAATAATCATGGTATTCTCTCTGTCCCTCATTACTATTTCCCCCAGATATTGGCAGTTGTTCTGCACTTGGACCTTGTATGAGAGAATTTGGAAAGCCTGTCTTGTGTTGGGGGTTGCTCTTTAGGAAGCTCTGCTGATGTCCTCTGTGTACTGCTATTAGAGACTGCTGGAAATGGCTTCGGTACAGAATGCTTGTGAAAGTTTTGACAGCTTATTTTAATTGATAAAAAGGCTAAGTGTTTACAGAATGTATGAGCAGCATTTCATGAATGAAATGGCAGCTGAAAGCTGGCAGTTCAGAGGATGGAGAAGCTCTCCTGGACATAGCTTTTCCTTGTAGTAACTACCAGAGATAGCAGATGATGTTTTATAAATGTACATCTTGTAACAGAAGCCAACCTTATCTCATCTTTTTTTCTTGCAAGAAGTTTTATCCTTCAAGGAGGCACACGTTGTTCTAATTTCAGTAATAACATGAATTAGTTTGCTAAAGTCATTGAGCTTCATGCCTGATAAGGAATTGAACCAGGATCTTCTCACGATCAATCTGACTCAGTTTTGTTTGCACACCACACTAGTTAAAAATGTGTGCCAAAGCCATGAATGTGTAGAGTTTTATTTTCTGTGCCATTTGGTATTAGCCATCTTATTAATATGATTTTTCCCTATATTGATCTCTTACAGGAGGTTCTTGTAGGGTTTGTGGATCTGTGGAGCACTTTAAAAAAGATTGTCCAGAGAATCAAAGTTCAGGTGGGGTATTGCAGAACTCTTTAAAATCATGACTTAGTTTCTTACATATGAACTGTTCTGTAATTAGCTTATTCTGGAAAATACTGATTATAACTCAGCAGGACAAATCCTGATCATTTCATTTTCAATTGCATGTTTGCATGCTGCACAATGTCTTTAAACAGGCACGTTAGTGGGCCTTCACACTTTTACATAGGCTGTCATGTATTGCAGCAGGAGATTGAAACTGATAGTGGTGATCAGGTACATACTGCTGTCCCTGACAGTGAATAAGTTAAGGTTCTTTAGCGAAAAAGTTTCAAATTTGGTGCTTCTAACCATCACCACCCCTGACCATTGAATATACCCCAGTATAGATCCGCCATTGACTTTAATGGTCCTCATAGGGTATAATGGACCTGAAAACTGGGATTCGGGAATATGGGGAAAGCAATATTTTTCAGGTCCAATATAACTGAATTAAAAATAAATATGCATTTCATAATTCATCTGGTCAATTGTAAACAAGTTGCCTCGGTGCACCCCCAGTCCAGGTAATGGCATTGACCCCCCCCCCCCAGATGGTGCCACTCACATTGGGAACCATGATATGTCTTTCTTTAGACTGAATCCATTTTTCTGTTGGGAAACTTCTGCTTTGAAAATGACAATGTTTGATAGGTAATGTCAGAGTAGCAGGATTAATCTAAGACAATGGGTATTTTAAATCAGCACTTTTTTTAAAGACATAATATGATTTGACTGTAATGTTGATAAAAATGAAAAACATGTGTTGGTAATAAATATATTTATTACTAGACATTGTAACACATTTAGCAAAGCAGACTGCATTAGCTGTGGAATCATGCATTTGCAATTGTACAAAAACAATTTTCTCATTCCCCCCTTCACAGATCGAGCAGTAACTGTTGGTCGATGGCTCAAAGGAATGAGTGCGGATTATGAAGAAATTCTTGATAGTTCTAAACTGCAAAAACCAAAACCAAAAGTAGCCAAGATTGTCAACTTCTGATACTTCCTACCTTGCATAATTTATTAAAATCATATTAAAATTATGACCTAGAAATTATAACATAGCTGCATCACAGATGTACACAAGAAAAGGTTACCCATCATTCTCCCCTCCTGGATGATTATATTTTAACCAAAATGGAGGTCTTTAGCTGAATAAATTGCAGAAAATTTGCAGTGGAATGTAATCAGAAAGAAATTACTGGCTGTTAACCAGTATATCACTCATTAATATGATGCTTTATCTGTGGCTACTGATGCCAATAAAATGTGTAAATGCATATCATTGTTTACATTTTTTCTATTAAAATACAGATATAGATTGCAGTAGATTATTACTTGATCACTTGGGAATAGTTTCTTAATATTCTTGGTTCTGGTCTTCTGCATAAATAAAACAAATGCTTGTTCACTTATTTTCCCTTTACTTTAAGCTAGAATGGATAACCTATATAGTATTTGGGCTCCAAACATTAATTAATCCTAAACTCTTAGTAAGGAGATCGTGGAATAAGGCATCTGAGAGCAAGGGTATACTACAGATTTAAATGATCACAAACCATTTAAAAATAGTTACAGTATCAGAAAAACATAATATGAACTGGAGCAGCAAACAGATTAAACCAGCAGGAAGATACTGGTTTTGCTTTGTTCTTTTTACTCTTGCTTACAGCAATAAAAGATTTTTGAGACCATGTAATAAGATCACTATACTAGAAGATTTCAGAGATAAAAATAACACTGGATGAGAGACTGCCATTATTACTCACTGCTTGTTGTAGGGTTTGCCTTGACCTAGCTCCTCTTGAAGTCAGGTGTTATTTTCAGTTGGATGAGATGTGTACAATTTTACATTGGCTCCAACTTGGCAAAACTCCCATATTTTTAATTCCCTAACCCTTAGGTCATGTGCCTACTTTTAGTTCATTTTCAAAATATCATCAAGCAGCGTTTATAACGGAATAATCTTCCTCACTATGATTTTTAATCTGACTTTTAGTATGTGATTTACTAATGCAGTAGAAGAGACATGAAAAGAAAATAATTTATTATGAAATATAGTTAAGCTGAATAATTGCCTAGAGCTTAATGGGCCTCTAACATTCTGCTTGCCTGTGATGTTGCTTTGTATTAAGGAGGAGTGCAGCTTCAGTGCATATGTCTACAAGAAGAAAAGTATGTTACAATATATACAGAAATAGGTTTGTGAGTGTATATCTATGCTAAAGTTTTTACTACTGGAAGGGCTACATATGCATGTCAAAATTCTGTGCCAGTATGAATTTTGCATCAGGAAAAGCTGAGATCCAAGGTACATACAAAAAAAAATCAATGTTGTTTTACATAAAGGTACTTCTGCCTACTTTAGGGACAAACAAGTAGAAGCCAAGTTTCTGAACACCAGATACCTTTGCAGATTTCACTTGATAAATCTGCATTTATATTGGCTATAATTTGTTCTGCATTGCATTTAACTTCAAGCTCTGAGCTATTATGTGTTTTAAAATATCAACAGGACAATGTATTTCATGATTCCACAAGAATTCTGCCTGTATATGGAATCTGGTAGCAGATCTCAGTATCCTGAGACTTGCTTTCAAAATATATATTATATTGATTGATGATGATGACAAGCTTTGCAAAAGTTCTCAAGGAATGATAAAATTCTGGAAATTGCTAAGAACATCTTTCAATGCAGACTGAGCTAGCATTATGCATTGTGGCCGTTTAACACAGGGGCCCCTATGGATACTTGAGGGATTTTGAGAATAAGGTAATTAGGTATTAATAAAAATGTTTCTATCTCACCTTTTCTCATGATTCAAGGCTGATTACAATAATAAAAACATTTCCAATTTAACCCAGAATAACAGAACCCCAAACCTCTCCTGAATATCCTTCTGTGCTGTGAGAAGGTATATATAAAGGACTTTCTGGTGAAAGAAGGTCCGGACTGGCACTTTTATTTAGGGAAGAAGGAAGTAGGAGTCAAGAAACATTTGGGTGGGCACTGTGGTATCCACAGGTCCTGATTATGAAAACAGCTGTGACAATTGGTTTGTCAGATTAATATCACTCTTGTAACTGGCAATCTAGACTTTCAGTCATTCTAAGTTATTCATGAACTGTCACTTAATGAAGTAGCATTCAGCTTGCTGCTCCTGACTCCAAGAACTGGATGCACGCAGAAGCTGTATCCACAACTGATTCGGACAGGCCAGTAAAGTTGGAAGCAAAATAAGACATAACAGCAGGGGTGCCCTGGTTGTAAAAGGTGACCTTTAAAATATACAAAAGTCAATGTTAGTTATTTCATGAAATTTACCAGTACTGAAATGATCTCATCTTGATGTTGCCTGAAACGTTCCATCAACGTATATGTATATAACCTTTACCATGCTATCAAACAGTTGTACCCCAGACTATTTTGCTTAGCATGCAGGTTGGTCCTCCATCCACGCTACTGAAACAAGTCCTAAGGCACTAACGACAGCACAGGGACTCAACTTGGCTTTTTTCAGGGGGGGTGGGCATCATCTGGACATGGAATTAGGGTCACTGTGGGTGGACAGGTAGTTGTGAATTTCCTGCATTCTGCATGTGATTGGACTAGGATGCTTAGGGCTGATCCTGCGTTGAGCAGGGGGTTGGACTAGATGGCCTGTATGGCCCCTTCCAACTCTATGACTCTATGATTCTATGACTAGATGACCCCGGAGGTCCCTTCCAACTCTATGATTCTGTGTGCCTGGCAACATATCCTTGTCATCCTACCCCATTATATGCCAGCTCACCAATATGTTTCCAGAATGCAGTACAGTCCCTCTATCTGGGTACATGCAAAAACTCTTAAATCCCTTCACACATAAGCTTACCAAGTTTCAGTGCAGCATTAGCACAACTATGAAAATATGTAATAGTGTTATATCATAAAGCTACTAGCTCCAAATTGCTGCAGAACTTTTTGGCTTCATGCACATCTGATGTCTTTTACCCTGGAGAGCTCTGGATCTTTTAGAAGCAGAGTTGTTGAGTTCTGGATTTTCAATCTTGTAGCATTGTGAGGAAGGAGATTTAAGTGTTTATATCCAGAAAAGGGCTTTTGTGTAAAAATAATATATATTTTTTCGTGATCACTCAGTGGACTCGGCAATGTGCAAGTGGAAACTCAAAAACTATGAGTTGAGTCCAAAAAACCACACTGAAGCCGATATTATTGTTTTAAAAGTCTGAAAGCAGAGAACATGGTTCAGATGGATAAAGAGCTCTTGCCTTCATTCCCTGGGCCATTTTCCCAACCTAAAATAGACCTGGTGCGTTTGTCTCATTTTGGAGCTGCACATTCACAGAATACTACACATGCAGCTCCAACATGTGACAAATAACTCCCCAGGACTTGGAAAACAGTGCAAGTAGAAAAGGTAGAAGCCTGTCTTCTGCCCTATCAAGCTGTATCAGGCTTTGCAAACTTTTACAGTGATGTTTCCTGCAACTGTGAAGGTGGAGAGAAAGACAGACTGGACCCGCATAGTTAATTCCTTGTGTAGTCTGGCACTTGTCTAAGCAGAACTGTGCAAAGATCTTGTGTGATACCTAATGTTTTCTGAGTCCAGTGTGTGCACACACTTCTTCAGATACATGAAAGCTTATACCTTGAATAAGACCTTTATTGGTCTTAAAGGTGCCACTGGGATCAAACTTTCTTCTGCTATTTCAAACCAACATGGCTACCCACATTAATCTCTCTAGAAATTTCTTGAAGTTTGGGTTACCATCAGATATTTCTCCCTACCCAATTCTGCTTTGGCAAGGACCCTAGTGCATGTGGATCTCTTCTGATTGCTTCAACCTGATCATCAAAGTTAACCCCTTTGCTAGGTATTTATCAAGCTCATCACCATAACCAAGGAACTACTTTCATATCCTTACTCTGCAAATAATTCAAAAGAATTCGATTTGCATATGATACTATGTTAACTGATAAGGGGGCCGGTGATAAAAGTGAAATAATTTCACATTTTGATCTTTAAAAAATAGCTAATGTGTGTGTGTGGTGGTGATTCAGTTGTAAACAACCAATATCTTCTCCAACAAGGTAAAGGTAAAGGTATCCCCTGTGCAAGCACCGAGTCATGTCTGACCCTTGGGGTGACGCCCTCCAGCGTTTTCATGGCAGACACAATACAGGGTGGTTTCCCAGTGCCTTCCCCAGTCATTACCGTTTACCCCCCCAGCAAGCTGGGTACTCATTTTACCGACCTCGGAAGGATGGAACTCCCAGCCTTATGGGCAAAGCTTTCAGACGGCTGCCTTACCACTCTGCGCCACAAGAGGCTCTAACAAGAAGGGGGCTAAATCCCTCACACACTTTGACATTTTGTTTTGATTAGAGGGCTATCTATTTTGCTTGGAGTGTTAGGTATGCAATGGATTGGTATGGGGTTACATGCCCCATTTACATGTGTGATTGATGACATCAAGCAAACTTCTTGGTATGTCTCTGTGGAAAGGGAAGAACAGGGACAGTAAAATATTTTAAAAAGTGGAATGTAATTATAGTTGCTTACCAATGAATTGTTGCCATCACTGTAGATCAAGAATCCTGCACACTCTGTTTGACTTCTGGAGTAGTTTTGGTTAAAAGGCGGAATACAGGTCAAGGCAACTGACCTCACAGCTATTATGTAGGGATCACTAAGTTTAATAGAAACAGTGTTACCATCCAGTCCCACCAAACTGCCCCCAGTGTGATTTTCCATTTTGAAACTCAGTTAGGAGCTCTGAAGATGATAATTGCTCAGTTTTTATTGTCAGTGTGTTTAAGCACTTTGCAGTGGACAAAATATTGCCATTCGTTTTTTTGTTGTTGTTTATGAAATACCCCTACTGGTAAAAAATAAGGAACAGCAACAAATTTCTCATGCCCAGAGGCATTCAAGAAGAGGAACCAAGGAAATGCTTTACATCTTTCCCCTCCCCCTCATCATGCTTCTTCCCTTAGATCCACTGAATTGGCTTCCAGATTTATCATAGGGCTGATCCTGCATTGGACTAGATGGCCTGTATGGCCCCTTCCAACTCTATGATTCTATGATCTAACTCTTGTCATTCTTGCAGCTGCCAACAAAAACATCTTGGTACAAATTCCTCAGGTCTGAGCACCCACAGAACAGCAATGGGTCCTTCTGAAACATAGCTGGAAATAGTTCACAGATATATCCAGCAATCCAAAAACGTTAGTCCAAAAAAAACCCCACTCATCCAACAACACCTTTGCAAAGAAGGTGGAAATAGAGACCAAAGACACTTGTGCAAAGTGAATAAACAGTTTAAGCTGAAGATTCTGAATATGAAATTTCTTACTGGTATATTATAAAAAATTAAAGTATCAGGTATGATACAGCTTTCAGGAATATGTGATTCATTCCTTTTAGGATAGTTCTTTGATGCTAACTAACACAGCATGCCTGTGCAAGTCCCAAAATATTTTTTTTTATTATTTTACCAGGATTCTTGAACAATGTAATTATGGTTGGTTTCTGGTAAAAATATAACTTGCATGTTATTTTCTATACTTACCCAGTCTTACAAGGTTTTCTTCGAGATACAAGAATGAAATCATTAAACTTGTTTCCATTAACTGATAGAGACGCAATGGAGTATATTTTGTCATCTTCTGTTACGTTCTGAACAATTTTAGGAGTTCTGCACATAGAAGCAGCATAGATACAGAGTTCAGTATCAATTAAAGGAAATTTTTGTGATCTAAATTGGAGCTGGAATGTAACAGTATTTAGTCAGATTAAAGAAATATTGAAGCTGGGCTGCAGAGCTGCTTGGCTGAGCTTATGCGGCAAGTGACTTCATTTTTTAGCAGACAGTGCAGCAGAACAAGAAAGAAGGAAGAGAAAGGCAGTTTAATGTCTCTGCTTCTCCACTTGCCTCTCTCTTAAATGCCTTTCTGCTACCAATTATACATTCATACTTGAGTGTTTTACTGTATTGTAGCAATAACAAGTGACAGTTTATTCCAACTGTCCTGTGTTCAGTATATTTCTTGGTACAAAACAGGAACCAAGTCAATAATTCTGAAGTCTTTTAATACCAAGAGACAAGATAGGTTTGGACCAATGCAATGTTGTTACCTCTGGTTACAATGGAAAAGCCGCAGTGAAGACTCTTTCTTAGCCAATCTGTTTCATTACTTGCTTAATGTCATTAAGGTACGCTTAAGAAACCCATTTTATTTTGGTACTAGAAATTAAGCCCGCTGTAGCTGAAATACAGTGGGTACTAGAGCAGGGGTAGTCAACCTGTGGTTCTCCAGATGTTCATGGACTACAACACCCATGAGCCCCCACCAGCAAATGCTGGCAGAGGCTCATGGGAATTTTAGTCCATGGGCATCTGGAGGACCACAGGTTGACTACCCGTGCGCAAGAGCATAGGGAAGAATAAGGGAGGAAAGGAAGGTTGAAGAGGGAAGGAGGGATGGGATTGAGAAAGGAAAGGGGTGGATGAAGGGATAAATAGAAGGAAGAGAGGAAGGAAGGCAGGAAGTGTGTAAGAGAGGAAGGGGGAAAGAGCAAGTGAGAGGGAGAAAGAGATAGGCAAGAAGTAGTTGGAGAAGTAGAAGTCAGGAAGGAAAGAAGGAAGGCAGGCACGGAGGTAGGTGGACTTGGAGGGGACCGGGGTGTGTGTGAAGGGGGGAGGCGCGAGGGGGGGCAAATTGGGAGGGGGAGTTGGGGGAAAGAGATCGAGAGATAGAGGAAGCAAGGGAGAAGGAAGGCAGCCAGGGAGGTAGGTGGACTTGGAGGGGAGTGGGGGGAAAGGAGAGGGGTATTTGAAGGGTCCGTGGGGGGAAGTCGTGAGGGGGGGCGAATTGGGAGGGGGAGTTGGGAAGAGATAGAGAGATAGAGGAAGCAAGCGAGGAAGGAAGGCAGGCAGGGAGGTAGGTGGACTTGGAGGGGAGTGAGGGAAAAGTAGGGGGTATTTCAAGGATCCGTGGGGGGGAGTAATGGGGGGGATTTGGGAGGGGGAGGGGGGTGGTGTGGCCTTCTTCCGGCCCCAGTAGTTCCCTAGCAGCATCGAGGACGCTGCGACGGAGTGCCTGGTCCCGGCAGAAGGCTCTTTGCGGCGGTGGGGGGTGGGGCGGCCTTCTGGCGGTCCCAGGGGCACCCTCCCAGCGTCCTGGATGCTGGGGTCGGCAGAAGGCCCCCCGAACATGGGCCCTGGGGTGGGAAAGGAGCAGGGAGGCCGCGTCCTCGCTCTTTTCCCCAATGGGAGGAGTACCCGGGCGGAGGACTCACTGCGCGGCCATCCTTCAGTGTCTGCGCGGTGACTCCCCGGCCGGGTCAGGCGAGGCTGGGCCAAGCAGCCTATGGGGAGCTGCACGGCTGCTTGGCCCTGGATGGACACTCGGAGCTTCGCGGCTCCTGATTGGGCTCTCTGAGTTTTTATCCCGGACAGAGCCCGCCCTTTCTCCTCCCACATTGCCCTTACTCATTTATTTAATGGCGTGGGAGAGGTTACAGATGTAACATTTGGGAATAAGTAGCCTTGTCCTGAGCCCATTTATCATTAAATTATCTGTGCCTTAATCTGTTGTTGACAACACATTCTAAGTGTATCCTACAGATAACAGTTCTGAGAATATTCTGACACTTGTATGGGCTAAAGTAAAGGTAAAGGTAAAGGTATCCCCTGTGCAAGCACCGAGTCATGTCTGACCCTTGGGGTGACGCCCTCTAGCGTTTTCATGGCAGACTCAATATGGGGTGGTTTGCCAGTGCCTTCCCCAGTCATTACCGTTTACCCCCCAGCAAGCTGGGTACTCATTTTACCGACCTCGGAAGGATGGAAGGCTGAGTCAACCTTGAGCCGGCTGCTGGGATTGAACTCCCAGCCTCATGGGCAAAGCTTTCAGACAGCTGCCTTACCACTCTGCGCCACAAGAGGCTCTTTTGTATGGGCTAGACTTAGATAAATTCTGCTTCTAGCAAATTGAACAACAGTTACTGGTTCCTAAAATGGTAATGCATACCTGTAGATAAAAGACTGAAGTATTTTCCTTGCATTCTCGTTTTCTAGTCAGTACATTTAGAACAAGATCCTTTTAGTTTTAGTTTTACTCAATGGATTTTTAATATCAACTCAAAACTACTATTTTGCACACCTTACCTAATCATCTTTACTGGCATCTTCATTTCCTCACTGAAATGTTATTTAAACCTCTTTGACAAGTTTTTTTCTGAATCATGTTTATCATGGCTACTTTAAATGTGACAATAAGATTTGGCAATGGCTTGGAAATACTTATCCTTACAAATAGTGTTTGTTCCAACGTGCCTGGAGTGTGAAGTCAGATAAAAGGGAAAAGGCTAGTTCTGAAGATATTCGCACTTGCATTTCAACCTTGATTGCCACAGCATCTTCCCCTAGAGTGAATATTTTAATCTGAAACAAAAGTTGTATGTGTTTTAAAACCACAGTTATAAATTCAAATGAAAAAATAGTGTCTATTTTTAAGCATTACAACGATGGTTAAAACATTTCAGATCATCAGTATTACAATATGCTTCATAGGGTTTAAGACAAATGCTGCTAACTGAATGTAAGTTAGATTCAAATGGGTAGCCATGTTTGTCTGAAGTAGCACAATAAAATCAGAGTCCAGTAGCACCTTTAAGACCAAGAAAGACTTATTCATGGTGTGAGCTTTCGAGTGCAAGCACTCTTCCTCAGACTATGATCCCTTTACATGACAGTAACTATTAGTAGAGGGAACGGATATAATTGAAGCAGATCTGCTAGAATACAGGCTTGGAAGGGTAATTGTGTGCAGAAATATAAATAGAAGGTAAGATGAAATGTTTGGAGTGTAACAGTGGTAGAAACAAAGTGAGTCCAGTGGCAAGATCAGCAAAATTTAATTCTGGCTATACACTTTGACATAAAATCTTATACCCAGGATTAAACTTTTGTTGGTCTGAAAGGTGCCACTGGGCTCAAACTTTGTTTTGCTGCATCAGGCCAACATGGCTACCTGTCTAAAAGTATCTTGGTGGCAGAAACAATTATATCATTGTAGCTAGAGTTGATAAGGTTATGCTACAAATACAGGGTATCATGAACTAGGAAAAAATATAATAGGTTCCGTGTATTGTATAACGCAATGAACTCGGTTTGGGGCTACCCTTGGAAACTATTAGGAAGCTATAGGTAGTGCTGAACACGGTGGCTAGAGTGCTGGGTGGGGGCAACTAATTGACTACAGTCTGACTTCAGACTGTAGTAATCACCCTGGCTACTAATCTCTTCCTGGGCCCAACTCAAGCTACTGTTTTTTATCTTTAAAGCCTTACATGGCTTGGGATTAGGGTATCTGAAAGACGTTCTTCTCCCATATGTTCCTGCCCAGGAATTAGAGGCCCTCCTGACCATCCCATCAATCAAAGAACCTTGTTTGGTGGCTACACAAGAGAGGGCCTTTTTGATGACAACCCTGCAATTTGGAGGTGACGTTTGATGGCTTCAGACGGCTCTCTTTATCCGAAGTGGACAAGTTGCTAGGCTCAGTTAGGGCGACCACTTGCCCCCTTGACCCCTGTCCATCATGGCTCCTCAAAGGAGGCGGCCAGAAGATAGGAGGCCAGCTCAGGGACATTATCAACCTCTCCCTGGAGTCCGGGGAGTTCCCTGAGCAGCTGAAGGGGGCAGTGGTTCACCCTCTCCTGAAAAAATCTACGCTGGATCCGCGGGACCCTGCCAGCTATCGCCCAGTGTCGCACTTGGCGTTCCTGGGCAAGATGGTTGAAAGGGCCGCGGCAGACCAGCTCCTGGCATTCTTGGAAGAAACTTCGGCATTCGATCCATATCAGTCTGGCTTTCGACCTGGCCACGGGGTGGAGACGGTGCTGGTCGCCCTGTTGGATGACCTCCGTCGCCAGCTGGATAAGGGCGGGTCGGCAGTGCTGGTTCTTCTGGACCTGTCGGCCGCTTTTGACATCGTGGACCACGAGCTGTTGGTCCACCGCCTTGCCGGCACGGGGATACGGGGCACAGCGTTACGCTGGATACGCTCCTTTCTCCAGGACCGGACCCAGAGGGTTGCAGTGGGAGATGAGTTCTCGCGTTCCTATAGACTCCCTTGTGGGGTCCCTCAGGGTGCGGTCCTCTCCCCCACATTATTCAACATCTTTATGCGCCCTCTGGCCCAGCTGGTACGGAGTTTTGGACTGGGTTGCCACCAGTACGCTGATGACACCCAGCTCTATCTCCTCATGGACGGCCGCCCGGACTCCCCCCCGGAACCATTCGCCAGATGTTTGGAAGCAGTGACAGAATGGTTCGAGCAGAGTCGCCTGAAACTCAACCCCTCCAAGACGGAGGTCCTGTGGCTGGGACGTAGGAGGCAGGACCAGGAAGCGCGCTTACCCACCCTGGCAGGGACGCAACTCACCATCACGTCCCAGGCCAGGAACTTGGGTGTGGCCATTGATGCCTCCCTGACTTTGGAGGCGCAGGTCAAAAAAGTAGCGGGCCAGGCGTTTTTCCACCTTCGCCAGGCCCGACTATTAGCGCCCTATCTGTCCCCCGAACACTTAGCCACAGTGATCCATGCAACGGTCACCTCCAGAATAGATTTCTGTAACTCGCTCTACGCGGGCCTTCCCTTGTCCTTGATCCGGAAACTTCAGCTAGTGCAAAACGCAGCTGCTAGGGTCCTTACTGGCACATCTTGGAGGGCCCACATCCAGCCAGTGCTGAGGCAGCTGCACTGGTTGCCAATTGCTGCCCGGATCCGGTTCAAGGTTCTGGTTCTAACCTTCAAGGCTTTACGCGAGTTGGGACCCACATACCTGAGGGACCGCCTATCGCCCTATGCCCCTCGCAGGGCCTTGCGCTCTGCGGGTGAAAACCTGTTGGTCGTTCCCGGCCCTAGGGAAGCACGCCTGGCCTCGACCAGGGCCAGGGCCTTTTCGGTCCTGGCCCCGACCTGGTGGAATGAGCTCCCGGGAGAGCTGCGGGCCCTGCGGGATCTTTCAACATTCCGCAGGGCCTGCAAGACGGAGCTCTTCCGCCAGGTTTATGGTTGAGGCCGGGGCTGATAATAGATCTATGCCTCCCCCGGGGACTCGGGTGCTGGACCCGAAGCAAAACATCATCAGGACCTCCTCTCCACCCGCTAGTAGTGGGAGGGAGGGGGGGGAGTTGAGCTGCCATTCTTGCCATGCCGGCAATATTGGCAATGTTATTATTGTTTTATGGGGTTTTAATGGGGAATTGCGATATTGTTACCCGCCACGAGCCGCAAGGGAGTGGCGGGCTATAAATCTAATAATAATAATAATAATAATAATAATAATAATTATAGAGCAAGTTCTCCAGGAAGATGTATCTGGTCCCTTCACTTTCAATACTTTGGAGGCAGCCTGGGATGGTTTTATTTACAACTGCATTTGATAAAGTAACCATCGGTTCTAAATTGTGATGTTAAATTTGGGGTTTTATGTACTTTATTGTTCTATTTAACCTACATTGTAAACCACCTCATTCTTCATCTACTTATACAAATGAATTAATTAAAAATAAGCCTAATTTTGAAGGCTTACACTGAACAGTTTGGATTCTGTACACATGAATTATTGTATGGAACGCAATAATTCTGTATAGGCTTGGGACTTTGCCTCATACAGTTTTTATTAATATAAATGGGAATTAATACTATTTACACTAGCCGTTTTCATGCAACCACTTGAATAATTGCATGTAACAATCACATTCCAATTACATAAAATCAATTTTCCATCATATGGAAAAAGATTCACAAGCATCTGGAGGAATCTATTGTTGGTTGCTGCTTATTTTATTTCTCTTATTTGTTTTATTTAGACTATGTAATTTTTATCAATTAATTATGAATTACTTCTATTTTCATGATGCTTTTATATGCCATTAAAGAGGTTTTTTTGAAGAAGAAAAAAGATTCACAGACATTGCAGCGTATGCCAATTTTTAGCATATGTCAAAAAGGTCAAAGCATATTCCAAAAAGGAATTATACTTGTCTAAGCCCATTGAAGTCAATGGACTTAGATAGGTCTGGCTATGTTAGAACTACACTGCTAAGTGCTTTAATCACAGATTATTCCAGGTTAGTTTTCTTGTAAAAAGGGGCCACAATTAGAAATGAAAGTTTAATTATGTCAAGTCCTGGTAAAACAAGACTTCAAGGTGGTTGAATAGTTGTCACTAAATTCTATCATAAACCCAAGCAATTGCAAACAAATGTGTATATCTACAGTTTAAAGGCAGTCTGAAAAGTGCTGAAATTGAAAATGGTTAAAATTACTTATAGGCTCCCTGTTTGTGACAGCAGCTCAGAACCAAAGTGTTGGGATTTTTTACTTGTTACTCCCCCACCCTTCAATGACTGCTAAGTGATTTGTTGCTAGAAGATGCATTACGAATAACAAGTTGTTGGCCCTGATCATGACTGTCCACATTCTATTTATGTTTGAGTGTGAGAGAAATACAGATTCACATGAATTCCTCTAGAATGGCATGTCATTCTTCCAATAATTACTTACATAGTCTAGCGCTCTAGTTACTTCCCATCCAGGTTTTGCTGCCATTGCAGTCAATGCTGCAATATTGTTGTTGATTATGTTTTCCTGAAATGTAGGATACGATAATAGTAGTTAACAAAAAATATAATTGCTCAGATTTCTTCTGTTTCCAGTTGCAATTCAGAAGTGCAATCCATTGCTTGCCTCTATAGTGGCCCTGGATTTCCTTAGTGGTCTCTCATCCCAATACTAACCAGGGATGTGACATGATGGTGGCACTACACATACACTCACTCAGTCAATCAAAACAGACTTAGGGGAAACCCATTCTCCTGGATTCAGGGAGAAGATTCTGGTTTTAGAAGCAGTGTTATTTCCCCCTCTTCTCCAGTCAGAGACCACCCGCCCACTAGATAACCACAGCTGATTTTGCACCAGCGGTGCATGCTCTACGGCTTCCTGTGTCCTGATGGGGGACCTTTTACTTCAGCGGACCCAGTCCGCCATGGATATCTGGTGTCACAGCTGGCATGGAAAGTTTCTGTCATGTTGGGAGGCGGGTTATTTACAGGAAGATGAGATTGCATAACAATGCAATCCCACCTTACTGCAAATTCAAAAAATGCCCTGTTTTGCCACACGGCACCAATTGGGGCACTTTTTGTCCTTGCTAGCAGGTACCTGGCTAGGCCCCATTGACCCCAGGGCAGCTAAGGGAATTCAAAAAATACTTATGTTCCCTTATTGCAGGGGAACAGAGCCCTAAAGCAGGGGTAGGCAACCTGTGGTCCTCCAGATGTGCATGACAAAAATCTCTTCAAATGATCATAAGGTTACCTGGTTGGCTTTGTCCTGTGGATCCGGCATGCAATCTGCCTCCTTCCTCAAGAGAACACATTTCCTACAGTTGAAATTATGTGAAGAAGGCCAAAAATGTACTAAGAAACTGTGCAACTTTTAAATTTTTTATCTCAAGTTATAAATGAAAGACCTACATAGCCCTTTACCTCTTCTAAATAATTTTTTTTGCTAAACCAAGTATTTAGCTCTCAGAATTCATCACAATGAAATCACTAATTTGTTTTTCTGTAATAATGAAATATATGGTTGCCAGGTGGGAGAGATTTGAATAAATCTATGCAGACCAGGGGTAGTGAACCAGCAAATGCTGGCAGGGGCTCATGGGAATTGTAGTCCACGGACATCTGGAGGACCGCAGGTTGGCTACCCCTGATGCAGACAACTAAAATCAGGATGAAAAGTGGGGTGGACCTTATCTACTAGTCTCACTCTGACCTTTGCAAATTGATCTATTCTTTTTCAGAGAGTCTGTATGTCTGCAAGCTATAAATGTATAGGTTTTGTCAGAGATGTAAGGACTTGGTAAGAAATGACAAAACTTCATATAAAATAGAAAAATTAGTAACTCTGGGAGAGCACTGAAAATAATCTATCAAATATTTTCTATTTTACAAAACTAAAATTATTCTTAGGGCAAGAGTTTCCATACTCAAAATGAATAGAATATTCATATTTGAATGAATATCTCTGCAACAAAAGAGGATGGGCGCTTAGTCTAGTGTTCCAATCACCAATTAGAAAAACCTGGAAAAGCACCGGTGGCTCCAGATGTAATCAATAATCTTCCTACCAGGAATTTCTCATGAGCTATATCATTTCTAAAGACTGAAGTGTTTCAGAAATCAAACAAGATCAGTTCTAGGATGACTGAGAAATATTTTCTGAGGTTTACCTGGCCAATCGAATTCTCTTGCGGGCAATAGCTTCATGGTACCTTCTTAAACCATCCTTTTTAACAAGAAAAGATTTTTGTTTTTGTTTTAATCTGTATAACTTTGTTTAAAATAAACATGATCATAGTTCTCTCTAATATTCAGAATAAATGACAGCTGATGGAAATAATTTAGGATGATGATATCCTTTTAAACCAACAGTTCAAAATAACTACTGAACAAAATGTAACTCTGGTTTCTCCTAGCACTACAAAAATTTTCACTTGAGAAGTCAGCCCTGAAATGACTCTTCCATGAAAAATAAAAGCCCAAGTAAATCAATAAAATAAGAATACAAGATGCTTGCTGGATCTGACCATCGGTGTACTCTGACATTTTACAGAGTTGAGCCCAGTGTGCAAGAGGATGACTGAGGCAAGATTTCTCCTTGTTGTTTCCCTCATCCTTAAACAGCCCTGTGGCGCAGAGCGCCACGGACTGAATAAAGCAGTAAGGGCAGTAAGTGGGAGGATTTAGGGCAGGCCCTGTCCGGGATAAAAACTCGGAGGGGCCAATGAGGAGCCGCGAAGCGGCTCCTGATTGGCCCCTTCAAGTGTCCATCCCACCCCAAGCAGGCAATGGGGAGCCGTGCAAAGCGCGGCTCCCCATTGCCTGCTTCAGCCGAGCCGCGCAGACAGCCACGGGTGAGCGGTCGGCCGCGCAGCCTTCTCCCGGTCGGCGGAGCAGCCTCGCGGCGTCTATGACGCCGCCCGGCCGCTCCGCCTGTCAGGAGAAGGGTTCGGAGAGCCTCAGGGGGCGGGGGGGCCTGGCTGCCTTCTCCTGGCCTGCGGAGCGGCCTCACGGCAGCCGCTCCACCAGCCGGGAGAAGGCTTGGGGGGGGAAGGAAAAAGGCTCCCCAAGCCCCGGGGAAGGCGCTCCGCAGCTCGCAGAGCCGCGGAGTGCCTTCCCCGGGGCCTGGGGAGCTTTTTTTCGCAACGGGGGGGAAGGAAAAAGGCTCCCAAGCCCCGGGGAAGGCGCCTTCCCCGGGGCCTGGGGAGCTTTTTTCCAAATCGGGGGGGGGGGGGGGTGGGAGGGAGAAAACAGCTCCCCAGGTCCCTAGCGGCCCGGCACACGCCGCCTCCGTAAAGAAAATGGCCGCCAGCCAGAAGACGCCGCCAGGGAGCCCACCCGCTCAACGGTAAGCCACCTTTTCTTCTGCCCCAGTCTGCTAGCGCCCATTGTATTTCGGATACAATGGGCTTTTTTACTAGTTAACTATTATTCAGTGGTATATTGTCTCTGGACAAGGAGTTTCATTTAGCCATCATGGTTCATAGCCACCGATGGACCTGCCCTCAAAGAATTTGTTCATACAAGATTAAAGGTAAAGGTAAAGGTATCCCCTGTGCAAGCACCGAGTCATGTCTGACTCTTGGGGTGACGCCTTCTAGCATTTTCATGGCAGACTCAATACGGGGTGGTTTGCCAGTGCCTTCCCCAGTCATTTACCGTTTACCCCCCAGCAAGCTGGGTACTCATTTTACCGAACTCGGAAGGATGGAAGGCTGAGTCAACCTTGAGCCGGCTGCTGGGACTGAACTCCCAGCCTCATGGGCAAAGTTTTCAGACAGCTGCCTTACCACTTTGCGCCACAAGAGGCTCAAAAATCACCTTATAACATGGTTTAAATCACTTCCACAGCTAGTCTATAAATATAGCAGTTATGAAATTGATTATGTGATGGACTAATCTATGTACATTTGTTCTCTTCCTATTAAAAAATAATTCACCTTTGTAGTAGACTTGACTCTGGGGAAGGTAAAAAGCTCGCCGTTTCCTTTTACAGCATTAAAAATAAAAAATGCACTGTTAATATGTCTTGCGTGGCCCTTGGCCCATTCTTCACAGTTGTAGGCTTCAACACGAACTCCAACCTCAACGCTAAAACAAAAAAAAGTTATCTTATGCGTATATGTAATACGTTACATAATCTGCAACACCAATACAGAAGTTAATTGCAATGTTATACAAAGAAGTCATAAGTGCTTTGGGGGAAAATGTGCTTGAGTCAATAAGTCCCTATTACTATCAATATTTGTATGCTGCTAGGGGCAGCATTAATACTGCTGTTGTTCAGATGTACATTTTATGTGTGTTTGTTTCTTCTGAGACCGACTTGAAAATGTTGGTAGTTCTGAAAAACCAGAAAATTGCTGAGTAAGTCTGCCCAGGGTCAGAAAACAAGGCTTCTGTGTTCTACTTCTTCAGAGTTCAGTGGAATAAGAGAAATATGAAAATTTCCTGATCTCTGCAGGTTATAGAATTTGTCTTATTTTCTTACCGAAGTTGTGAAGAATGTTTTCAAACCACAGTGCCACACTGCAAATACTAAAAAGAAATATGACTGGCCTAAAGTCAACCTGAGAGTTGGACCATAAGGAAGGCCGAGCGTCAAAGAATTGAGGCTTTTGAACTCTGGTGCTGGAGAAGACTCTTGCGAGTCCCTTGGACTGCAAGGCGAACAAACCGGTCAGTCCTAGAGGAGATCAGCCCTGACTGCTCTTTAGAAGGCCAGATCCTGAAGATGAAACTCAAATACTTTGGCCACCTCATGAGAAGGAAGGACTCCCTGGAGAAGAGCCTAATGCTGGGAGCGATCGAGGGCAAAAGAAGAAGGGGACGACAGAGAATGAGGTGGATGGATGGAGTCACTGAAGCAGTAGGTGCAAACTTAAATGGACTCCGGGGAATGGTAGAGGACAGGAAGGCCTGGAGGATCATTGTCCATGGGGTCGCGATGGGTCGGACACGACTTCGCACATAACAACAACAAAGGTCAACCTGCTGGCTACATGTGGAGGAGTGGGGAATCAAAGCACTCTTAAACACAACACCAGAGAATCTGACCTTTCAGGGGATTCCATCCACAAATAAGCTGGTTTATCGTTCTCTACTCAGCATTATTATCAACTGACCTGATCTCAATCTACTATCTCTCATCCATCTAATTCTTGCACATAAGCAGAATATCCATGATCTCATATGATTCTGCTGAACAGCAGAAACTAAATGGTGCCATAAGCATACTTATGGGCTCTTGCTCCAAATCTTTGGGCGACCTCTCCCAAAGGATTCATGTAGATGTTTTAAAAAGCATAATCAGTGGAAGAGATTCTTGAAGAATCCCATAGCACCAATGTCACAGGATCAAGCAGGAACTTCTATTAACAGGAGACCAGGAAAAAAAACAGAACCACTGGAGCTTTGCCCCTTGATACTTGATATCTATTAGTCAACTGGACCACAAGATTCAGGAGAATCAGAAAGGATACATTCTGTTTTTCTCTCCCAGGAAAGATCAGGGCAGTCAAGGATGTTACAGTTCCAAAAATACAGATTCAAATGGATCCAGATAACCCACCTATTTCAGGAAAGTCTAGAACTATGAAGCCCATACCCTCCCAAGCACTGTGCCCAAAAGAGAATGCTTGCAAGTAAGATCTATGCAAACAGCGAGCATTGTTAAGGTCCAAGGAAGACTTCTTCAGGCAGCATCTCACCGCTGCCTCCTTTAAGATAATTGGAATGTCACTATGATTCTCAGAAGCTCTTACTGAATCCTGATCCAAGCTGATCACTCTTCCTTGGAATATGGACAGAAATCAAGAGGGACAAGGATTAATACAGCCAAAATCTCATATCTTCTAGGAACTTCTCCATATTGTCCTCCAATTTATCCATGTAACTGTAACTTAAAATAGCACTCCAATAGCTTTACATGACTGATTCCTCTCCATCTAATCTGATTGCAGAATAATAAAGCTCTGGCACTGCCAAGGACCAAAGTGGGGAAAGTTCCACACCCAAACATATTTTGCATATCACCTCTACTGTCACAAAGCTCTGGCACTGCCAAAGACCATAGGGAGGACCTCCAATTTAAAAGGATTGTGTCTACATATATTCTGGGCTCAGTCACCAGTGGGTTTAAAAGAAAGGGGGGAAAGTCATGTTATAATTTGCATATATAGTGGGATATGCATATGTGACTACAAACTATAGTCCTGCCAGACAACATATAGAGAGATTCTTGATTTGAATAAGATGGTTTTCAAAACATAATTCTTTTTTTCATAACTGAGTAACTACCAGTGTTATCCTAAGCAGAATTATACTTCCTAATGTCCACTGACACCTGCTTATGGATGGCACTTACTTTTGTATATTATTACTGCAATCTGATAATAAAATATAATTCTGAAATAGTAAAATACTTTGCATAACAAAGTAACACAAAAGTAATATGGTTACAAAGATAAGCTTATTACCTTTGATGAAAAGTATTGTTCACTATAGCATTGAAAACAAGGCGGTCACCCACGGTTGAAGGTCCCCGGAATTTGAACATATCTATAGATTTCAAAGTTGGATGAAAACGACTGGGGCGACTAAGTGAAAATGGCAGAAAAGGACAGTAAAATCAATATAATTTAACTATTTTGTTTGCATCAAAACAATCAATACAATTATGTATGCGACTGAAAAGAAATATAGTCTTCAATTTATCTATGGACTAGCATCAAAGCCTGGTACACCCAGGAATGCACTGGGTGCTAGAACTGAGGATGCAGCCTTACTGTACCAGGCTGGGAGATGGCAGTGTTCCTGGCATGGTGCCAGCACCACTCTGGACCATGTGGAGGTGGGCAGGCAGGCGAGACCAGGCTGGGAGGAGTTTAGCACCCCTGGCATGGTGCCAGTCCTGCTCCCAAGGCAATGGGGAGGGGACATGGAAGCCTCCAGTGGCTCTGGGCCCATGCAGGAGACTAGCAACCTCCCTGGCAGCCCTGATGGTGCTGGGGTGGGAGGTGGCAGCAAGCCCAATGGCGTGCCAACCCCACTCTTGAGGTTCTCTTCCTGGACCTCACTCCTTCCCTGCACAGCCACCCAAGTGCATGGCTCAAAGGTCACATGCAGGCAGATAGGCAGGCAGTGGCAAGGCCTTGCATCACAGAGTTCCCCTCCCTCCAAGGCTCTCCTGCCTGCCTCCCCGCAGCACCCACCCCCCTATGTCATCAAGGCCAGGGCTTGCTCCTCCTCCCTGCCAGCTCCTGCCGCTGGCCAGCCAACCTCATGGTGGGAGGTGATGTCTCAGGTCATGGTGCTCCCGCTTCCCCAGGTGAAGAGGAAGAGTTGGTTTTTATATGCTACTTTTCTCTACCTGAAGGAGTCTCAAAGTGGCTTGCAATATCCTTCCCTTTCCTCTCCCCACAACAGACACCCCGTGTGGTAGGTGAGGCTGAGAGAGCCCAGATATTACTGCTTGGTCAGAACAGCTTTATCAGTGCTGTGGTGAGCCCAAGGTCACACAGCTGGTTGCCTGTGGGGGAGTGTGGAATCAAACCCGGCTTGTGTGATTAGAAGTCTGCACTCCTAACTACTACAACAAGCTGGCGAGGCCAGAGCAGGCCCCCTCCTTCCCAGGCCCCAGGCCCTGGCTGGGCAACCATCCTCCCCCTGACCGTGGTACCAGCCCCCCTTCCTTCCCTCCCAGCTCACACTCACTGGCTGACTTGCCTGTCACTGTCAGCCCAGTAGAGCAGGCTGGCACTTCTTCCATGTGGAAGAAGTTGGAGGGGGATATGGCCAGGGGAAGGACGGCCTACCTGATTGGCCATCTGTTAGAATAATAGAATCATAGAGTTGGAAGGGGCCATACAGGCCATCTAGTCCAACCCCCTGCTCAACGCAGGATTAGACCTAAGCTTCCTAAAGCAATTAGCCCTAAGCATCCTAAAGCAGATCTATGCCTAAGCATCCTAAAGCAGATCTATGTTGGATCTATGCCCAGTCAGGTAGGCAATGAGTCCCAACTCCTCCCACCATCCGAGTCTGGCTTTATGTAACAGATGTTTGCAATGCTATCCCTTGTAGAATTTTTACCCAGTAATATAGATGAAAGGTGGAGATAATGTTTACTACATAGTGAGAAAATCATTTGGGGAAAGGCAGCTTATGTGAGAAATTCCAGTATCAGCATTGCTAGTGCCAACTGGGAAAGAGCCATGAATTTAATGTTACCTTGGGGGCATGGGATCCAACCAACGAAAAGCAACAGTCATGCTTCTTGGGTAATAAATTAATCAAATCTCTACCTACTGACTTCTCTAGATTGTAGATGTGCTCCTCTGAGCTCAATGTGAATTTTTGTCTTATTATAGAATGTTTGCAAGAATAGCAATTTAAGTATGCTCATTTCAGAACCATGTGACCAGCCAGTATTGTGAAGTGGTTAACGAGTGGTGACCTGGAGAGCCAGGTTTGATGCCCTACTCCTCCACATGCTGCCAGCTGGGTGACACTGGGCTAGCCACAGTTCTCTTAGAGCTGTTCTCACAGATTTCTCACCCAGTCAACCTCACAGGGTATCTGTTGTGGGGAGAGGAAGGGAACGGTGTTTGTAAGCTGTTTTGAGACTCCTTGGATAGTTAAAAATAGGGCATTAAAAATCTCTCTTCTTTCTTATATGAGTTACTGCATTTGTATATACTGGAAAAAGAGTCCTAAACTATGTCCCATTATATGTGAAAATTCTACTAAATTCCTCTATATGTTTATTTTAAATATATTCGTCTTTGTGCCAAAAAGGCAGCATTGCTGTTTTGTTGTTGTTCTATGACTGAAATCTTCCTAACCTTTGTTTAGCTTAGAGATAACAGTGTTTTGGACCATTATTTATCGTTAGCCTTAATTCAATTACACTTTATGATGTACCAGAATTGTTAACCGTGCACAATTATCTGTTTCTAATTAATTGAATTGTGCATCTTTATAATGCATTCAAATTACTTTGGTTTTTCATTAGGAATAATTTGCTCCTCCTATTTAAATTGCTAAATATCTCATTTGCAACACTCACAATAAAGACACAAGCAGATTAATGTCATGAATGGAGAGGAGAATGGTGCAGTTCCCTTCTCCCCCACTGTTAAGCTTGGTCTAAAAGACCCAATATTGTTTTATGAAAAAGGTAAATCTTCCATACTTTTATGATTGGCCTTAAATTATTCAAAAGTCCAGTTCTTGTGCCAGCGTGTTTCCAGTGAGCCCTGGTTTTAAGCTGCTTGCTCAATTTCATACTATTTAAAAGAGAATGCAAACTTGAGAAAAATCTTTCCGAGTGTATCTTCAGTTTGTTCTTTGAGTACTGCTTGTTTTTATACATCTAATTTTCATTGCTTGTAAGCCTGTGGCCATAGCAACTCCAACTGGCACCTTCAAAGGTCAAATCTAATTGTGAGTTGTTTTACAAATCGTTTCCAGCTAGATCAGCTATTTCTCAAGCAGAATAGACAGTACACTGTCACCATTTAGCACTGTCATTTCAGAATTTTCATCTTCAACTTTATGCACATCACTTGTCCAAAAAGAAAGTATTTGCAGAGTTTGTTATGACTTCTTTTTGCCAATAAATCTGACACCCCATTTTGCTGGACTATCTGTCAGGGTGTTTTGGAGCAACGCACACACATATATGTATATATGGGGCATATGCCTACACATAAATGTTGCTTACCCAGGTAATGAAGCTATGACTGTGGAAAATCTGTGATGATTTGCAATTTTAATAAAACTAGCTGTTTATCTAGTAACAATAGAAAGCCAGTTATTGTTGGTGTAACTTCAGGTTACAAATCAGTGCTACATGAATAATGAACAATAATGATACAACCAGCATCCTGGCAATGAATCAGGCCCACTGGTGTGTGAAGGGAATTCTAATAGAAATTCATGTCTCACATACATAAAGAGAGAGAGCTACATATACTGAGCGACAGGGGGGTGATGGAATTCCCTGCCTGATTAAATGAACATTAAACTAGATGACAAAAAAGCTTACATTTCCCAAAGTACCTGTCCAGTAACATATAATACATGAGAATGCTGTGGGGTGGGGAAAAGAATGGTACCTTGCGGAAATAGCAGCCACGATCTCCATCCAGGCCATAATTTGGCCACCAAACGTGTTTCCTTGATGGTTGGCATGAGGTGGCAATACCAGTTCAATGCTTTGTACATGGGTAAGGTCTGTTGAAACTGCATCTTCTTCATTACTGCAAACTTGTTCTACAATGCATAAGTTTAATAGACATTGATGTTCAGAAAATTATCAAATAGTGCAATTATAGAATATGATTGAACGAAGTTTGAGTCAAGTGGCCCTTTAAGAGATTTTGTTCAAGATATAAGCTTTTGGGTGCATGGACACTTCTTCAGATACAATGAAACAAAATGCTCTCAACCATTGCATATAAGTGTATGGGGGTGGGGGTGTTAATTGCCAGGAAGGGCTAGTTGCATGCATAAGAAACTGGGTGAAAATAACTAAAACAGGATTAAGGCAGATAATCAGAATTTGATGTTATTAGTGTTTGGATAGGATGACAGATCCATTTCCAAGGCTATTAATTCTCTACTGGAGCAAGATCTGTCTTCAGGAAACAAGATATGAATATATATAAAATGTTGGGCATAATAGTTTGTCATATGATCCCACTTGACCTGAGTTAAATGTTTGACTTCTGTCCCAGTTAACTCTGTTTTACAATCCTAATGTTTGGATCCATTTGATTGCCTTGCACTTTGGACCCTCTTACCAGGTTGTACAATTTGTAGCTAGAAGGCAAATTCCACTTTATTACATCGTCTTGAACTCTGCAGTTATTTAGAGGGAATCAGTCTTTTCATTCTTATTTTCTTGCCATCACCACAAGGAATCTAATGCTTAACTGTGCTATTGTGTTTTAGAGAGAGAACCAAACTTTTGGGGGATGTTGTTAGTGTGCCTCATATTGAATCAATGACAGTTCTGTAGGTGAAAACATTATGTTTCAGAAATTGCTTTGATTTCGGGTCTTTAAGAGACCTGCACTAAAAATCCTACAAACACATGTGACTGGTATCCTTAGAAGTATAATAACTCTATTTAATAGGAAGACATGTATGTTTCAAATAAAGTTTTCTTTAAAATACCAATCATTCTCAGCCCTTTTAAGTCCCTAAAATGCACCATTCTTTATAAAGACATCTTTTTGATCTTATTAGTTTTTCTTCCTTGTAGGTAAAAGGAAAAATCCTCAAATGAGAATGAACTATTAAAAAAACCTATAATTATGATCCTTCCAATTTTTTTAAATTTTTGTTTTCAAACCATGCCTGTCTGCAAGTATCTGGCTAGCACTGTCGATACTTATGCAAAGTGACCACAACTAGTCTGCATCTTAGGATCTCTCTCAACAGGCAAAGAATGCCAAAAAGGATTTGAGAGCACAGCAACTTTACTGGAGTCCATGGTGATACTGCCAATACTCACCAATCAACATGCCCATGGTGCTGTGTGCCAGCGGTAAGTAGAATATGCTTCCTACCCATCATCCTGTCTCCCATCTGAAGTTAGAGGTTGAATCCACTTCAGTAAATAAATCCCCTGTAAAATCTGTAAATCCCCTTTTGACGAGTAGACACAATACAGGAAACATGGACCTTCCAGATACCTCCTGTAGTTCACTTGACGGAAGATCTCTTATCTAATTGATAACTGATCTTGCTTTTTAACTAGTGATAGTATGGGCAACAATCCTGAGCCAAAATTTATTTGCTTTATAGTAAATCTTGCCCCAAGCAGTACATACTTAAGCATCTGAAGAAGGCATTACCAGGAAGCCAATTTTCTCTCCTTTTATTTTGCAAACTTTATCTAGAGTTCTTCCAGGCCTTACTCTCTAAGGTAAGGTCACCTTACTCTAAGGATATCTAGGTGGGAGGGAGCATCTTACAAAATATGTAGTCTGCATTTGCCAATCTTATAATAGCTGCCGCCACTATTACCCTCACTCCTGCCAAATACTATTTATTTACTGACCATCACATTCTTGAATTAGATTCTTAAAGTCACGTTCAGGATGTAGGCGTATTTTTCTTCTTTCTGCAGCTAGTGTGTACTCCAGGAAATCTTCTGCAGTAAGAAGCTCTACTGGTTTTAAGTTAACCTAAACAAATATAAAAAATCATTACCTAATCCAAGCCTAGGATAGGCACAGTGGCAATCAAAGCAAGTATTCTTTCTGTAGCTTTTGCACCACAGAAGGTTGTGCTACTGCTATGGAAAAATAAGTAATTGCCAGTGATGTTCTGAAGCACATTTTCTCACTTTGTGGTACTGCCATTTATTGAAATTTTGTGTTGTAAATACATATTAACTATGTGTGAACAGCTAAGTTTTTCTGGAAAAAACTAAAAAAGAAATGAGATAAAATAGCTGGGGCACATATTGAATCTAATGTGGCTGCAAAAATTACTTCCCGTTAGTTGGCCTGCTGTCAAATTCCTGTAGTGAAGACATTTTCTGCATGCTTGCTTACTCCTGCTTATTTTTGCTGCAACAGAATTACTATTGCCATCAGAAGCTACACAAGGTGACTACTTGCAGCTGAGGAGAGGGGCAGATGCATGCAAGAGAGAGAAGAGGAAATGGGTTTGAGTTTGGAAGAGATTGAGAAAAACAAGTTCTCCAAGATGCAAAATGGTACCTATCTTTCCCCTGTTTTTAAAACCCAATACAATAAACACACATGAACCAACTGCCTCAGTCTACTTAAAGAGGTGATTTCATCAAACTTCCATTGATTTCAAATGGAAATGCATGTTAATCTAGGATATGTCACTTGTGGATACTTGTTATAAAGGGCAGAAACGCGAGAAAGCCATTTTGCATTCAAATGTATATTTTAGAGAACGTTGGGATTGAAAGTGAGTTACAGGCATGAGAAAACCTATTTAAATATATTACTTTTGGAAGCAGTTCAACTCTGTCTTATAGCAAACATATTACTATTGGTCACCAGATAACATTTCCTGTATTAGACCTAATGGCCCAGCATGGCTTCTTTAATGGATGATTCCATGGTGACTCTAATCGTGAGAACCAATAGCTTTAAAAAGATTTAACAACATTTTATTCCCGAATATGTTTTCATGGAATAGAATCCACTTCCTCAGATGCAATGAAGTAGGCTCCAGTCGACAAAAACTTATGCAAGAATAAAATAGTTAGCCTTGCCACTGGACTCCTGATTATTTTTGCTGTAACAGAATTATTATTGCCACAAGGTTACTACTTGCAGCTGAGGAGAGGGGCAGATGCATGCAAGACAGAGAAGAGGAAATTGCAGGTTTGAGTCTGGAAGAGACTGAGAAAAACAACAATAACCCCAAACAAACACAGACTGCTGTGAGTTGGCTGAAGCTGTTGCATGGACAGGCTGTCTCTGTTAATTTGATGCCGAATAGTCCTGTGCCTTCATTATGGGCATTTGTGCCATACACTGTAAATACTATGAAAATACTATAAGCCTCCATTATTTTGACATTTGAAGGGAACCAAACAAGTGGGGAGCAACACATCACCAAAGTAATACTTACTGAGATAATGTGAAAGTGGGGCTGGGTCTATTTGAACAGGGCAATTAATGTATGTCTGGCTGTCCTGCACCCACCAATTCTCTGCTTTCTTGCTTTCTTGAGGCAGTTTGCTACCAACTGTGTTTATCTCCAGTTCCATAATAACTGACTAAATGCATCCTGGAAGTATTTGCCAGGAAGATCCAGTGGACCTCGGAAGTGATAAGCACCACCGATCAGCTGACTCTCCCTGGAAGCATCCCGAGCTCTGCATTTGGCAAACCAATTAAACAAGAGACTGTGGACTGTCATTCCCATTGATACCATTATATCTCTCAGCAGCTTCTGGGGTACTTGGGTGTCATCTATGCATTGCTTGTTCCCCCACTAAATATCCCATCTGGTAACTACCACAGAGCCTCTTGTGGCGCAGAGTGGTAAGGCAGCCGTCTGAAAGCTTTGCCCATGAGGCTGGGAGTTCAATCCCAGCAGCCGGCTCAAGGTTGACTCAGCCTTCCATCCTTCTGAGGTCGGTAAAATGAGTACCCAGCTTGCTGGGGGGTAAACGGTAATGACTGGGGAAGGCACTGGCAAACCACCCCGTATTGAGTCTGCCATGAAAACGCTGGAGGGCGTCACCCCAAGGGTCAGACATGACTCAGTGCTTGCACAGGGGATACCTTTACCTTTACCTTTAACTACCACAGACTGCTTTCTCCACTGTAGTTTCTACCCAGTTGAACAGGCATCCTAAAGAAGTGAATGGAGTGCGGTGTCTAACCATGTTTAGGTGCTGTTGTACAGTGTTAGGCCATTTGTTTACTTATTTATTTCTATACTGCCTTTCCACCAGATTTGGGGTCTCCTGAAAACACTCCAAACTTTGATACATTTCAGAGCATTTAATATACAAATAGGGATGGGAACAACCTGGGAAAGTGTGGTTTGGTTTGTGACGTGCATGGTTCGTGAACCATGGACTGTCATGAACTTTTTAATGCTAGACAAACTGGTTTGGGTTGTAACTGGTAGAGCACCTCCCTGCCATGCTAGAGACATCAAACTTGCAAGGGATCTCCAGCTGACTCTCCTCTACTTGCCCTCTGTTGCAGTTTAATTGACCATAGGCAGTCTGCTCTGAAACGCTCCACTCACAAACCAACCCAAACAACACCAAACTTTGTGAAATGTTTGTGTCAGGTGTCCTTCCATAAACCACTAACCTGCAAACCACTAACCTGATAAATTAATGACCAACTTTACATCGTGAGCTGTTTTGTGCCTACCCGTAACACAAATATATAATTTTTTAAAACAAATAAAAGCATAAATGGACAACAATCTTCACATTCTGGTGGAAGAAATGACAGAAGTAGACAAATGCATCTCCTAGGAAGTGAGTGCCAAATTTTGGAACCAGGAGCAAGAAGGCCATTTCTCATACCCATCTAGCCTCAAATGGCACCCAAAGCACGGCCTCTGAAGGTTACTGGAGTGGATAGGTAGGTTCCTATGTGAGAAGGTGTCTCTAAGCTGCCCTAAGCAGTAGAGAGCTTTAAATCTCCATACCACCCCCTTGAATTTGGCCATTACAGATGGAACATGACTGGAGTGATACAGTCCCTATGACTCAGTCCAGTCAGCAGTCAGAGTGCATCGTTCTATAACAAAAGCTTTAAAAGCTGGTAAAAGCTTTCAAATGAAATATATTACCTTTGTAGCATCTGCTGGTCTTGCCACGTATGTAGAGAAAGCTACACTGATCAATTTCTCGACATTGCTTAGGGGATCTTGTAGTATAACTTTGACGCCAACCTACAAGGGGATAATCACATCACTAAAAATTAACTCACATAGTCATAATTACTCCTGCCCTATGAAATAAGAGGAAATACTAATACTAAATTAGCAGTGCCATAGTTTCAAAATATATAGTGTAAAGCCATACCAACCACACAGAATTCTAGAATGAGAACAAATCCAGAACAGTTCTAGTTCTGTAGTGTTGTCTGGATTATGGTTGCACGACTGTCATGGGAACTTACTGGACAGTCTCAATTTAGAATAAGCAACAATACACACACAGGGATCATGCTGCATGGAACCAGTGTGCAGCCTACAATGTGAGCATTCACAATGGAGTTGAAACTGACTACTAAACTCATGGAATGCTGTTTTGAGGTCAGCCAGCTTCAGTTCCCTTTCCCATGAATTTCCTTTTTTGTAGAACATCCTTTCTAATTTAATGAAGTGTAGATCATGCTTCCTTGTAAAAGAGTAAACAGAAACACTACTATCTACTTCCATCTATTACATGTGTGCTGGATACTGCGCTATTGCCTTTGAACTGGAGCCTGCAAGATTAGTAGCACCAATCAAAGCAGGTCTACTCAGAATTATGCTCAAGGCTATTCAGTGGGATCTTGAAGAACACCCTGGAAGGCACTCTTAGGATTGTGCTTCAAATCCTACAGAGGCTAAAACAGGTTGAAGACACACCTTTAACTGATTGTCCTGATAAGTCTGTAGATATTAGTATTAATTAACTGTAGGACTTGTTTGAACAAAAACATTTCAGAGCCTGTAGTGCACTATAACCTATATTGGCTCACTTGAAAGAAATGCCAGAAGCATAGCAGCTGTCCTAATTAAAAATGCAGTTGTGATGCAAGGTAACTCTGAGCTCAAATCTAGCTCAGCAATGAATTTGGGGAGGTAGATTTATTAAAGCAGCAACAAGATAAATGGAGGCAGAATTGAAAAAGCTACAGAAAGAAATCAATAGTTCCTACAAGTGGAGGATATCATGGGAACTTGGACCTTTTGATCTGGGAATGGAAAAGAAAGCAATGTTATGACTTGAAGTACTCTTAAGATGTGGGGAAAGAAAGGCAAATGAAAGTTCGAGAATAAGCAAGAATATCTTCCATTGATTGATTCATTCGGTGTAAACAGTGTATATAAAGCTGTATGTTAAAACTTAAAACAAGCAAATAAATGGTCTCTTACCTCCATACTGGTAGTGAATGCCCGGTTTACTTTTGCATTGATGCTGATAATTTGTCCAACTCTGTTAAGAAAATTATCTCATTACATTAACGTATCATGAAAAGTGTGAAGGCTTTACTGGGCCTGATCCAACAATGGCATCCAAATACTCCTGACTGCAGAAGGATCATTGCTACAGAGACGAGTGCACTACAGTATTGGCCAATTTATTCACGATAATTGATAAGACAGGGAAAATCCCAAAGGGTTGGGAGGTGGCAATCATTGCACCCATACATAAAAAAGGGAATCTGAATGACCCAGCCAATTATAGACCGATAAGTCTACTAAGCGTAATAAGCAAACTCTACGCAAAACATCTTCAGTGGAAACTTCGGGATTGGCTGGACCAGAATAATTTTCTGGCAGATGAACAAGGAGAATTTAGAGAAGGTTGTTCAACACAAGATCACTGTACAATACTTGATCATCTCGTAGTTAAATACTCTTCCAGCTCTATGACAACCCTGTATGCAGCTTTTGTTGATTTGAAATTGGCTTTTGACTCTGTGTCAAGGGAATTACTATGGGAGAAATTAGTTAAGACTAACATAGATAAGCATCTTCTATTTTTGATACGTGCTAGGTATGAAAATACTACCATCAGAATTAAGTGTAATGCCCATGGTCATCTGACTAATTCTATTAAAGCAGTGGTCCCCAACCTTTTCGAGGCTGGGGACCGGCAGGGCAACTGCCCGCCCGGGCCGCAAGCTTGCGGCCTGGGAAGTTTTTTACTGCGGGGGGGGGCGCAGAGAGGGAGCCGCGGCCCAGCGCCAAGGCCTTCGCGGCCCGGCCCGTGGGTTGGGGACCACTGTATTAAAGCACTTAGGGGAGTTAAGCAGGGTTGTGTTTTATCACCCCTACTGTTTAACATCTTTATAAATGATATGGTTGAACATTTTCAGAATAGTGAATTACATCCCCCCAGATTAGCTAACAAACATATCTCGCTACTGCTCTATGCAGATGACGCTGTCCTGTTATCAAGAATGCCAAATGGAATGAGAAGGGGCTTGGTTCTACTGGGTACTTACTGCCGATTGAACCAGCTAGAGGTCAATCATTCAAAAACAAAGATTATGGTTTTTGGTAACAAACCTAAAACATATACATGGCATCTCAATTCATCACCCATAGAACAGGTCAGATTTTACAAATATCTGGGAGTACTATTCCAATCAAATGGCCGTAGAAACTCCCATATATCATATATTTCCTCAAATGCCCAGAGAAGCTCAGGTGCTATTCAGAAATTCTTCTGGCACAAAGGTGGGCGTAATGTTCCCGCAGCCCTTAAGCTGTTCAAGGCAAAACCTCTAGCACAGATGATGTATGGCCCCATTGTGTATAAATGCCAATATTTCCAGCCTAGAAAAGACCCAGGCTAAATTTTTAAGATACCTGCTCCATGTACCAACCAGCATTTCCAATGCTTCAATCTGGGTGGAAACAGGAATGTATTCTGTCCAGACCAGAATATGGATATGTATGTCCATGTACTGGTTAAAATTGCTTTTTTCCACAAAGGGTTTGCTTTACCTAATGATGTCTGAATCATTGGTTGTACCATGGATATCCACTCTTGAGAAAAAACTTTGCTCATATGGTCTATCCAAACAGTTAATACTGTCTCTGGGTTTCAACCGAGCAAAGGAAACAATAAAACAAAGAATCCTAGATATCCATCGCCAACAGGATTTCAATCAAGTAAAAAATCCACTTTTTCCAATGCCTCCACTTAATAATTTGAGGCCATTACCTTATTTATCTAATCTTGTTTTCCCAGAACATAGGAGATCATTTACTCTCTTACGATATAACATGCTCCCATCCGCTTTTAGGGAAGGCTTATTCAAAAAAATACCCATCTGTGATCGTTTATCTGTGATCCGCCAGGATGGGAGCATTGAGACATCTGAACATGTATTACTCCAGTGTAGGCTATACGATCAATTCAGGGGAGAACTTATATCTTCCCTACAGAATAAGCCCAACTCAGAGGCAATCACAGACATGTTGTCAGACAAAAGCACAGAAATAACTTCTGTTGTGGCCAGATTTGCTTGGAGAGCAATCAAAACAAGGAAGAGCTGGTTGGATTTGGAGCAACTTAGGTAGAGATAGTCTCAGTAGCTTGAGATAATGCTTGTGAGTTTTAAAACCAGAATGATTCTGATAGCTGGAATGTTTTTATCTTTTTTTATAATATTTAAGTTATCAATGATTCTTTTATCTTGTTAATGCCAGATGTTTTTATGTACCTTGTAATTTGACTACTGGTCTAGTACCGTAATAATAAATACTTGACTTGACGAATGCACTATAACCTATATTGGCTCACTTGAAAGAAATGCCAGAAGCATAGCAGCTGTCCTAACTAAAAATGTAATTGTGATGCAAGGTAACTCTGAGCTCAAATCTAGCTGGCAGAAGTAAAGAGCACTCTGTTTCTATAGGAGATTCTCACAGAAAAGATCTGGAAGAATATTCCATGAATGGACAGCCTGGGTCTAATCCTTACAACAAAACTATGGAATAATTGTCAATTTGTAGTACGGTAGTTGTACTCTAGAGCCTCTTGTGGCGCAGAGTGGTAAGGCAGCCGTCTGAAAGCTTTGCCCATGAGGCTGGGAGTTCAATTCCAGCAGCCGGCTCAAGATTGACTCAGCCTTCCATCCTTCCAAGGTCGGTAAAATGAGTACCCAGCTTGCTGGGGAGTAAATGGTAATGACTGGGGAAGGCACTGGCAAAGCACCCCATATTGAGTCTGCCATGAAAACGCTAGAGGGCGTCACCCCAAGGGTCAGACATGACTCGGTGCTTGCACAGGGGATACCTTTACCTTTACCTAGTTGTACTCTTAGGCACTGAGACTAGAGGCAATGTTCAGGCTTATTCATGCTTCTCCCATTTTGTAGTTGCACCCATCCCCATGTCAGAATTCCAAAGGTGCCGATAGCCTTTTAAAAGTTTGGAGACCTCTGCCCTAGGCTGATTCTACACTTACTTTGTTTATTCCATTGTGGATCCTGCTGAATCCAGATTGATTTGAACTCGGTCTTCTTCTTCCCCCCACACACAATTGAAACAGAAAAGTGTTCTGCACATGCTTAGGAAGGCTCAGAAAGGGAGGGGGAGCCAAGCACAGCAGGAGCCTCTTTCTTTATTTTCGTGAAGCGGGGGGGGGGGAGCAGAGGAGGGAGAAAAAAAACACAAGGCAAATCTCTATCCACAGAACTTAGGGCTTCTAGAGCGTAAGTTGAGGAGAAAATTAGGGCTTCCCTTTAAAAAAAAAAGCTTACAGCCTTGGCCAATCAGGTCTTCTCTACCATGGTGCTTCAGCAACAAATGCAAAGCAGCTGGAGATCCACATGGTTTCTCATGCTTTCTCAATCTGATTCTGAAAATATTGAGGGTTATTTCCACTCCTAAATATTGCAGGATAAAGGTAGGGTCACTCAGATCAATCATGTTTGTTGCAGAGGGAAAATTTAAATCTGACAAAATCAAAATGGAAATTGCATTCAGTGGAGATGGCAGGAACTGAATCGACCTGGGATTGGAATAAAAGCTCCGTGCAGACTCCACCCTAGTCTGTTTTTTATAAAGCTGTAAGGAGAAAGATTATAAAATCGGGACATTTTTTAGAAAATGGAAGATGAGAATTCAGAGGAGCCAGAAAATGGAGTATTAAGATGTCTTCATAATCTAGCAGTGGCTCGAGCAAGGAAAATGATGCTGGTATGGCAAGAAAACAAGTTGTTTTTTATACCCCGCTTTTCTCTACCAGGATTAGTCTCAAAGTGGCTTACAATCACCTTCCCTTCCTCTCCCCACAACAGGTGAGGAGGTAGGTAGGGCTGAGAGAGCTCTGATGTTACTGCTCTATGAGAGCAGCACGATGAGGGTTGTGATGAGCCCAAGGTCACCCAGCTGACTGCAAGTGGAGGAGTGGGGAATTAAACCCGACTCGCCAGATTGGAAGTTGCCAAACCACTATACCAAGCTGCACATCTTCCTATGAGTGCATCTTCCCCAAAAGATTGTTCCAAATCAGATTTGGGAAAGACTATCATTGTGGAGGAAAATACAGAAATAAGATAACTGTTGGAAATGTTGTGTACTCTAAAAAACCCTTCTCTGATTTAGATTCTGCACAGGAGCAAAACTTCTATGTGACAGCAAACCATGTGGCCAGTTGTACCCACTTAGCCAGTTGTAAGCTAGTCAGACTGATTTTTCTATAATAATAAAAAACATATTTCCACCCTGTCTCATGGCAAGTAAATACCAACCTTAAAAACAATCATATAAATTCAATAAAAACATTGACACAATTAAACGGCCTCCTCCTGGTTAAGGCCAGTTTTCTCTCCCTACATGGATTTTGACTGCTTGATCATAATATGAGAGGAGGGAGGTTTTAAGGCAAAATACAGTCCCATAGAGAAAGGGTACCTTCATTCCAGGACCTTTTTTTCTTTTCAGAGCATTTTTCATCTGTGGCTAGATTCACACAATCAATCTCTAGTACCAAGGAACTCAGGAGCATTCACGTTATCAAAAGCAAATCTGTTCCACATAATATATTTCTGGTAAGAGCTTGGAAGAGGAGGAGTGTGTCTCATGGCTTAAGTGCCACTCAGCGCTTAACACCCACTCAGGGTGGCTGTCCCACCCGAGTGCCTCCAACCAACTTGCCTGTCTGTCCAGTGGCCAGCCAATTGCCTTCTGTCCCCCACCCCTGACCACCCCTCCTTCTTCCACTTCCCTCTGAGGCTCAGAGTCTGCAGATCCCTGCTGTGTGAGAGCTGCCCCTGCCTGTAAGTTCCCTTTCCAAGTCCTGGGGCGAGGGAGTAGCTGTCTGCAGAGTTCTTCCACCCCATCCCCCCCAATCTTGCGCCCATTGTATTCCTGAATGCAATGGGCTTGGCCCCTAGTAGCTGTCAAAAGTTGCTATGTCATCCAGGGCTAATAATTCTGTTTATATATAGGTGGTTTACTGCTTCAGCCCATTGTCATTACTGAGGAGCACCAAGGAATCTGCTTATTCTTAACACAGGCACCGGGAATTGGAATTCAAGGAACATTGCTGAGTCACAGACCGTTGCGTTCTCATTTGTGACTGATGAGGACCTTTTGAAGTGTAGCGGACTGAGAGCTCTCAGTACAAGTACATGAAGAAAATGCAGAACAAGGGAGAAAGAATTTGTTTTACATAATTTTGTACTTAAACCGTGCTTTTAAATTCATCCATGTTAAAAGGCAAGAACAGGAGCTTGTTTGTTCAAATAGCAGTAAGCTATTTTCCTTGTAGTTTGTTTAACTAGTGAAAATACAACCTTCCAAGTGGAATAAAAATAGTTATCATATATAAAGAGGCATTTCTTATTAATATGAGAGGGATAAATGATAGATACATAAATTCTAGCTATCTCTAGGAAACACAAGGAAATCAAAATTTGACTGAGTTATAGGATTATTGGTAGTTATAGGATGACTATTGGTAGTAGTAGAGGGTTAATTTGTACTGTTCTTTCTCCCTTAGTAGTCTTGTTGATGTTAAGTTGAATTGAATTCCTATATTCTGTTCAATACACATTGATTAATGGCATAAATATATCATAATCATTATCTGATCAGGGTAGTGTTAAGGGGGAAGGGAACAGCTATCAGCTAGTTCAAAAGACCTGAGACCCTGGACAGCTGCTGCCAATCAGGATAGATAATACTGACTTGACAGACCAGTGGTCTGACTCACTATTGTGGAAGGGATGGGATTCAGTATAAGAGACTGTTTTGCATGCAGAAGGTTCCAGCATCTTTGCTTAAAGCAACCAGGCAGGAAGTGATACGAAAGACCTTAGAGAGAGGTCAAAGAAAAGGCCACATGACCAACATGAAACTGCTTTATACTGAATCAGATCATTGGTAATCAAGGTCAGTACTGTCTAATGTCATGGTTCTTTGGATCTATCCCATAATATTTAAAATAGGAACAAATTTCTATTTAGTACTTTCCTACACATGGATTTCCTATATTAGAATAGAAAATGAATGGTATAAAATAAACAACATAGTCTCCAACTATCAAATTCTTATTGCAATCACTTCTGTGAACATTTGAGAAAAGTGGCAAATATATATATTCATTTGGGAGAGTGCTGTGGTAATATGTGTTCTCCATGGGGCTCTTGTCAAGAGCAGTACAACTGCATTCTAGACCAGTTAGAGTTTCTGCTGCAGCCTGGCATAGAGTGAGTTACAGAAGTCTAATCTGGAGGTGACCATTGCATGGATCACGATGGCTAGGTAAGGTGTGAGCTGCCACACCTGACATGAATGAGAAAACACCTCGGAAGAAATGTCTGTGACCTAGGCCTCCATAGATAAGGAGGCATCCAGAATCATCCATATAATCTTGATAGTCAAAGATGTTAGTTGGACCCTGTAAACAGTCAAGAGTTGCACCATATTACTCTTTGTGTGTCGACACAGCCATAGGACCTCCATCTTAGCTGGATTTAATTTCAGCTGACTCCACTTGAACCATTCCACCACAGTCTCAAGACACCTGGTCAAGGCATCTGGGAGTGTTGGCGGAAGGCTGTCCATCAGCAGAAATAGCTGGGTGTCATCTGCATACTGATTGCACCCCAGACCAAACTCCGCTGAGGTGGGCACATGCAGATGTTAAATAATATTGGAGAAAGAATAGCTCCCTGCATATCAGAGCATGATGCTGGGAGGTTCTGTCCCCAAATGCCACCCTCTGTCCCCAATTTCACAGATAGGACTGTAGTCATTCTATTCAGATGCCTTGAACCTACATTGGTTAGCAGCCCATGGTCACCTGTATCAAATGCTGCTGTAAGATCTAAGAGAATAAACAGAAAGAAATTTCTAAGCTGGCAATGGCAAAAAGCTTTGTTCAGAACAAGTTCCGAGGTATAAAACCTTGTTTTTGTATTTTACTTACTCAGTAAACTTATTTCTGAATTGATTTTTTCCGGGGATATAAACAAAGTCTTCAACCCACTACCTAATTCTTATATTTTATATACCTTATACTTTATATTTTAAGCCATATTTATAAGCCATATTGATACTAATAGACCCAAATTATATGGCTTAAAATATAAAGTATGAGGTATATAAAATATTAGAATTAGGTAGTGGGTTGAAGACTTTGTATCCCTGAAAAAAAACCAATTCAGAAATAAGTTTACTGAGGAAGTAAAACACGAAAACAAGGTTTTATACCTAGGAACTCGTTCTGAATAAAGCTTTTTGCCATTGCCAGCTTGGAAATTTCTTTCTGTTTATTCATCTTCGGCTGATGGGTCGTCTCTGCTTGTACCAATTGATTTCATGGCATCGACAGATCTAAGAGAAGCAGCAGCACAAATCTGCATAGGTCCAGCTTTCTCTGGAGATTGTCCATTTTATATAGAGAGCTATACAGATATAGATATAGATATAGATATAGATATAGATATAGATATAGATATAGATATAGATATAGATATAGATAGATATATGTATACTGCCCCATTTCTGTAAACTCGGGGTGGTTTACAACACTTTAAACCATCTTTAAACCCCTCCGCGGTTAAAATAAAAGGATAAGGCCTCCCTGGGAGGAGTCCGTCCGTGATGGGGAAGGCAGACGATTCGCCTCCTGCCCCCCGACTGACCAGTGGAGGGACCAATTGGCCCCTCCGCTGCTCAGCCTGCCTCCCGACCCACCCACCTCCCCACGTCGCCTGCCTTCTCCTGCCGCTCACCATTCCCAGCCGGCCTGCTGTCGAGCCACCTCGCCAGCCGCCCGCCCTTCAGATACTCCGCCTGCTACCCCACCCGCCACTCTCCCACCCCCACCCCATCCAGCCTGCCCTCTGACAATGCTCCCCGCCATGCCTGCGACCCCCCTCTTCCAGATACAACCCATCACCGCTGCCCCCCGCCACCCCGCGCCCCCTACTCGCTCCCCTCCCCTCACCAGCTTCCCTCCACCCGATTACAGTGCTTCACGCCTCCGACCAAGGCCGCCTCCACATGCTTCACTCCTTTCTAAGCCCTCCCCTGCGCCGGCCGCAACCACTCCGCCGCCAGCACGAGACCCACCAGACAACTGCGTCCCTTGCCCCACACCCCCCTCCACCCCTCCCCTTCCCACCATTCCACCCGCCGCCCACGACGTCACCCAGCCAACGCGACGGAAGGACCACCTTCTATTTTATGTCCTGGATGGGCAACCAGAGCTGAGATTAGGTCAGAAGGCTGAATGGAATGGGTCAAGTGTTGATGTTTTTTTCCAGATAAACTTATATCTGGCATGTCTGCAAGTGTCAATGGCTTGCATAATTTACCAAATGATCTCCTAGTTTATTGACCAAAAGTAACTATAGTTACTTGGTGAAAATGATGCATACTGTTTAATCATTGGGGTTACTTTATCTTATTGTAGCCAAATGAACCTTCTACTATACAGAAAACATTGGATTGTTATCTCAGATGATATAAATTCTGGTTAATTTTTGTTAAATAGAAAATAAAGAAAGGCTGTTAAGTTTAATAGTATCAATGCAGATCTGTACCTGGCAGTCTCTTCAAACTGTATATCATCCACGGATGCCGTCACGCAAGAGAAGCCAGCATGTTTTTCAGCTTCAAGAAAAATCCAACATAGAGAATTATAAACACCAGGCAATCTTCTCTAACTATGATTGTCTTCTCAGGCCATTTCACATATGATATTTTCTAAACAGATATGCATTGATGTCTGCCATTGTCATGCATCTGTTTGGCTGAATATATCCAGTTGAACAGAAACACATTAAAGGAGCATTCAAATAAAATAAGCCCATGTGCTCTTCTTCCTAGAAGGATATTGTCATGCAAAGAGAGGCAAAAGTCTGCCAATATGTCAGAGGTAATGCTTCTCTTGAGAAGTCCTTGAGCTGAGGTGTTTTTATATTGTACACATTCTCTGTATCAACACTATTGGTATTTTTCTACATATAGTCTATGACAAGGAGACAAGATGTTATGCTAAGTAATATGAAACAAAGTAAAGTTTTATTTTTATTTACTATGATTATTCAAATAAAGGTATGATGGAAACTTATACATTTCCCCTTTCTGAGGTAATTTTTCCCTAATAAAATAAAATGTTGTTCCCTCACAAAATAAGTACCCCTTGTAGCGTGGTTTCTTTGTTATTAAAAGTTAGAAGTTCTTAGTTACAGACTTTAAAATAGTTCATAAGCTTTTCTTTCAGCTTTTTTCTTTTAAACTGAGAGGTTCCATTAATGTTTTTGTCTAAAAAAATACCTGTTTTTCTTTTTAATCTTTTTTTGTTGAGGTCCACTGAACTTCCCAGGTTTCCAGAGGATGGGCACTCTATGCCACCTCGTTCCCCCTTCCTAGAAGTACCAGTAACCTACTGACTACCGAGGAATCTGAAGTGCTGTCTCACATGAATCTGAGGGAATTCCTATATCAGATTTCTTCTTTTTAACTGCGCAGGGATTTTCCTTAGAAGTTCAATTTGTCTGAACTGGGAGTATAACCCAAGTTCCCACTGCCAAATATCTTCCCCAGTTGTCCAGATACTGTGTGGATTAGCTGTGAGTGTAAAGGTAAAGGTAAAGGTATCCCCTGTGCAAGCACCGGGTCATGTCTGACCCTTGGGGTGACGCCCTCCAGCGTTTTCATGGCAGACTCAATATGGGGTGGTTTGCCAGTGCCTTCCCCAGTCATTACCGTTTACCCCCCAGCAAGCTGGGTACTCATTTTACCGACCTTGGAAGGCTGAGTCAACCTTGGGCCGGCTGCTGGAATTGAACTCCCAGCCTCATGGGCAAAACTTTCGGACGGCTGCCTTACCACAGCTGTGAGTGTATGTATTAGCTATTCTCTAACTGAAGTTTATCCTCAGAGCAGGTACCCAGCTAAGGATCTGTGAGACTTCTTTCGGAACCAGCATCTAAATCAGATGCAGAATAAAATCTCGCCAGTACACCACCAGAATATCAGCTCCCTCTCAGCTGTTGCTGGCTAATCAGGATGCTCAGAGCAGTCTGTCACTCTAGCTTTCTTTGCCTTGTGAAGATTTGAAACCCTCCACTTGTTACTTTTACTTCAACCCTTGAAACTTTATTTTTATACTGCTGTATGACAAAATAGGATACCCATAAAATAATAGTTAAAAAAAACATAGATAGGAATGAATCTGAGAGCTAGATGGAATTGTATAAATTATTGCTGGAGTATTATAGTTTACACTATCAAAGGAAGGAAGTGGCAATCCTAAATAGACTTATACCCTTCTACGTCCACTGAAGTCAATGGGTTTAGAAATCTGTAAGTTTGCTTTGTATTACATTTTTGTTTACTTAAACTTTTACCTTCTCTTAAAGCAACTTTCACATTTTTCTCCCATTATATCCTACAATAATCATGTGAGGTATATTAAAGAAAGAGTGAATATAGATAATGAATTTAGTACATGGCTTAAAACTCTTCAAGCTATTTCCAGTTCTGGTTTTGTTTAGAATTCCAACATTCAAAATTGTGGATCTTTCCCGTCTCACAAGAATGGTGTGACAATTAAGGTATTGTAAATAAAATTATTCTGTCAACTGTGGCCATAAATACCACAGAAAAAAAAGAAAAATATTTTCCAAAAATATTGCAGTAATTCAGTTGTACTTCATCTATATGAAGTAAACATTCTACAGTTGGGGTTCTCATACTTTTCAAACAGGGACTGTACTTCTGGGATGTATTTTTGGGACTTACTTGCAAAATAGTCCCAAGCTAGTTTTCCCTCCCCCAAAATAAATACAGGATTCTCACATCCATTAATTTTGAACAAGTTTGTAATATATTTTTCATGTTTAGAACTTATAAATATATTGTATTAGTAGCTGCCCATTTCATAGCCATTTTGCACAAGATTTACCTCTGAGTCACTCAGAGTTTCCTAGCTCATCCTCTTCCTTCTTCTTAGCCCCACAATCCATCTGTGAGAGTCACGCCTATTTTTGAGTCTCAACTCACAGTTCGAGAACTCCTGCTCTACAGGAATAATGCTCTAGTAAACCACAGTGTCTCATATAGGAAATTAAAATGTAGGAATTACAAATATTCAAACAACATCCATACAATTATGTAAGTAGATACCATAAAAATATGTGTTCATACATGTATTTAATAAGCGTTTGTGTGTTCATTAGTGTTGTCTAAAGAACACATCCGGATTTGCAAATGACATTTGTAATAGCATACAGTAGATTAATTTGTTTGATATTTTAAACCTTGACAGGGCAGACCATTAAAAATTGCTAAGGAATTTATCCTACATGTGTTTATGTGATTTATAACATTATTTTGTACAAAATATGAACATTATCAAGAAAAAGATAAATACCTATATGGGCACATGATTATATTTTTCAGTTCTTTCTTATACTTTCCAGAATGGTCTCTTTTTCCATCACTTAGATCAAATTACTTTTATGCTATTAATAATCCAATTTTTAAATTTATTCTTTTTAAGTGGCACTTTAAAGATTACCATACTTTATTCCAAAAGTTTTCATGCATAAGACCTCACTTCACCAAATATTTTGAAGTATACATTCATCAGGTCAAATATAAAAGCACTTCATGGATCTGATGAAGTGAGTTCTGACTCATGAAAATTTGTGCAGGAATAAATTGTGTTAGGCTTTAGCTTATGTTGATGTTGCTAGTTTTTGTTATACTTTGTATAGTGTGCCTTGTCTCTCTGTGAGAAAGGTGAACTATAAATACATAAATAAATAAATATTTTGAAAAATGTTTTATTTTGTTGACAAAGACTCCATGGCTACCCATTGGGAATTTTTCATTATACTTTCATCCAGTATAACTTTAAACTTACAGCAAGTGACCTTCATGACATTACAGTTAATTTAACCAATATGACAAATGGACATTGTGTGTTTTTTAATTAAGGGTTTTCTCCATCACTTTTTCTTGTCTTCCTTCCTTCCTTCCTTCCTTCCTTCCTTCCTTCCTTCCTTCCTTCCTTCCTTCCTTCCTTCCTTCCTTCCTTCTTTTTGAGCACACTTCTTGTTTTGCACATCATTCAATCTGTTCTGGAAATGCAGTTAGCTTTATTCATGTCTAAAACTAGGTTAGTATAATACACCATAGCATAACATAATGTAATATATTCATGCATTCCTGGCCAGCACCAGAAATACAAGAAGGAATTCATTGCATTCTGTTGTAGGTGTGGCTTGATTTGTTGTCTGCTGTTCTTAAGTGGATTTCATTCTGCAGGTTTCAGGTTGAGTGATGTAAAAATGTAAATACAGGTATGCTCATCTTACATGAGGTATCTTACAACTGTTGTGAAACAGAAAATTATTCTTGTACTTAGATATTTATACTCTACTTTCCTCCACAATGGGAACCCAAAATGTTTTACAGGATCATATCCCCTGGTCATTTTGTCCTCACAACAGCCCTGTAAAGCAGATTAGGGTGAGACTGACTGGTCAAAGTCACCCAGTCAGCTTCTATGGAAATGGGACTTTGAACCTGGGTTTCCCAGATCCTAGGCTAACACTCTGACAACTTCACAACACTTTCCCAAATATTTCAATGCATCTCAAAGTAGTATAGAACTTTAGCAAGTAAACAAGCAAAGAAGCTCATCTGCCATATATTTGCAGTTCTTTTCCTTTATTATCTTGATCCCTGTTTTTGTACAGGATGGTCTGTAATTTTTAGGCAACTGACTGCAACCAATTTGATTATTTCCTTGCTTCCCTGTTCATTTCTGGAAGGCCCTTCTGTTGCCCTGATTTGGGCACTGAGCTCCTTCAGAAATGGCTTCGCTGGTCCCCCAGGCGCTACCCAAATAGGGGTTTTCACGGGGACAGAGGTCTCCTGCCTTTACAGCAGGAGTCAAGAGAGAAATCCGTCTGGCAAACTTTCTTCCCTAATCCCACCTCTTATATGGATCAGAGTTCAGTCTGTTCTGCTTCGCCGCTCTTGCAAGGACACGGCAACCGCCGTACCGAAGGAGGCTGCCGTCGACGCCCGAGGGGGCATCTTGCGGCAAGTCAGCCTGGACAGCTCAAAGGAGCGGGGGGGGGGGGTGCTTACCTGCTAAACAAGCCGTGGTGTCGATCCACATGAGGAGCTGCCCTGCGCTGAGCGCCCCGTGGTGGTTGGCGTGAGCGGGAAGGATGGTCTTGCACATGTGAACGTGCCCCCCCGCCATGCCGGGACAGCGGCCTCTTGCCTCGTCCGCTTTTGCTGTGGCTCCCGCGGGGGTCAGTCCGGACTTTCGCGTTCCCGCCCTGCCAGCCGCTGGGAGGCTAATGTGTAATGAGGTGCGCTGGGCGTCAAAGGGAAGCCGCTTGGCAGTCCACACGGTTGCCAGTCGCCAGGTGATGGCTGGAGATTTCTTGGAATTATCACTAGTAAATCCACTGGACATCGCGTTGCAGCCTCAAGATGGCACCTGGGGATCCCCGGGAATTACAGCTCATCTCCCGACTACAGAGATCAATTCTCCTGAGGAAAATGGATGGTTTGAAGGGTAAACTCTGGCACTCTCCTGCACTGAGGTCCCTGCCCCCCTCCATCTCCAGGTCTCTAGGAGTTTCCCAGCCCTATTCCCCATCCCCACTGGTGGCCAGCAGGTACCTGGCAACCCTACCTGGAGAAAAAGTGGACTCTATAGCATTAAACCCCACTGAGGTCCTCCACAGGCTTCTCTCCCAAATCTCCAGGAATTTTCCAACCAAGAGCTGGCATCCTGATCAGTTCAGGTGGCAAAAATGCCTCAGTGCTGTTGCTGAGTGGTGAGGAAATTCAGCTTTTCCTCAAGATAGGAGGGTGGGTGACAATGGATGCTGAAAGCAGGGCAAGGGCTGTTCTCTGTCTTTTATTTTTTTTTTTAAATTAAAGTTTGACAATCCGTTTTAATCAGGCCAGGCACAATAATTCAGCACTCCAAAGCAAGCAAAGTGGGTTGTACTCCCGGTTTGGAGCTCACCCTTGCCACCAGGATCCCCCTTGGTAGTCTTCATCAAGACATCTTTCTTGACCTCAGTTCCCCCCTTTACAAATCTGCAATATGGGTATAGATTTGATCTTCTTACAGGGATGTTGTTAGGATTACAACACTGTAATATGTGTAAAAGTGCTATATAAATGTCCCCTATCCCCTGTTTTCTCCTCTTTGAATAGCTTAGGCTTTGAGGGACTGCTCCAAGATCACCTAGTGAGTTTCATTACTGAAGATGGACTAGAATTAGTATGTTACATAGTTTATTACAAGGGCCACCTAAAGAGCTGAAACAATATGTAGACAACTAGCAATGTCATGCTAAGCACAGTCACACAAAAGGATGTTATTCTGCTTAGGATGACAGTGTTACAGGACCAGAAAGATGCATATTCACTTAGTGCTGTGTGAGTCACTTTTACAAAACACAATAAAGGATTGCTGTTTGGCACGAGAGGCATTTAGCTGGGCTAATGCTTTGGAGAAAATAATTTTATTGAGTGAGTTCTCTGACACATAAATGTTCTAAGTAAGTTTTTAAAAGGTTGCTTTTCTCATAATCATCTTTATTCCAGATTCTTAAATACCACAATACTGGGGATGAAAAAAAATTGCCAACACTTGACCTGCTCTAGCCAGGCTGCTGTCATCTAAGAGATTTGTTGTCCCCACAATACTAGACTAACCTTGAGGTAAAGCCAGTTTAATGTACTGATCAGTGGTCCCCAACCTTTTTATCACCAAGGACCAGTCAACACTTGACAATTTTACTGAGGTCCAAGGGGGGGTAGTCTTTTGTCAAGGGACGTGGCTGCCGCCTGAGCCCCTGCTCCACTAGCTTTCCCGCTGGTGCCCCTGACTTCCCGCTGTCCACTGGGGGGCACTGCTGCAGCATCCATAAAGTGGTGGTGCAAGAAACATTAAAAGGTAAAGGTATCCCCTGTGCAGGCACCAAGTAATGTCTGACCTTTGGGGTGACGCCCTCTAGCGTTTTCTTGGCAGACTCAATACAGGGTGGCCTTTCCAGTGCCTTCCCCAGTCATTACCGTTTTACCTCCCAGCAAGCTGGGTACTCATTTACCGACCTCGGAAAGATGGAAGGCTGAGTCAACCTTGAGCCGGCTGCTGGGATCAAACTCCCAGCTTCATGGTCAGAGCTTCAGACAGCATGTTGGCTGCCTTACCACCCTGCGCCACAAGAGGCTCTGCAAGAAACATTAGGAATACTTTTTTGTGGATAGGGAAGATCAGGCTCTGCAACTTTAGCTGTGGCAAGAAAGATACAAAATCAACAGATCAAGCTTTTTACCTGCACAGTGTTACCAAGGGCCTCTTTCTCAGTCTTGTTCTGTCTGCTCTGAATCTTAGCTAAATTTACTTTGGCAGCCATTTTAGGAGCTAGAGATTTTGTGCTTTGGAAAATGCTCTCTGCAAGTAATGCTAACAAGTAGCCAAAACTTGGTGCAGGAGACAGATTAACTTATGGGGCACCTTAATGTGTACCCATTACCACAGTGCTTGCAAAACCAGGCACCCGCCTAGATCTATCAGTGTAATTTCATCAGCAAGAACAAGTCTTCCTGAGTACAAAAATCTAATTACCATCAATCCATAAGGTGTGCTTGATTACTTTAACTCACCTTGTCTGAAAGATAACTCCTAACCTGACTCAGGTGTAGGTGAAGCCTCTACCTACCAGTCCTTTTGGACACTCTGCCTTGATGCAATCGCTGTTTGTTACCTTTCTGTGAAGCACCCTCCGCCCCCCCCCCTTTGTAACTCAACCAAAGTCAGGAAAGCCACAGATTCTAACCCTGGACTCACTCTGAATTCTTGGTTTTTACAATTACTTGATATTCTGTTGCACACGCTGCTATAACTATGTCGCTGTTCTTCCAGCCAAATTGTGCAGTCTCACCTCCTCTGCTGGCTCAGAGGATGTTCACTCCACTTTCCTGGAACCAATGAACTTTCTTACTTTTTCCTTAGGACCTTTGGAAGCTCTGTCTAAAGTCCCCTACCCTTAGAGCCATTCCGCACTCGTCCAAAATAGCACAATGGTTACAAATTGAAATTGCTACAGTTTTGCCATTATGCACAACATCGTTGACAATCTGCAACACTCCTGAAACCGATCCGCAAAAAGCGCTTCGTTGTAGCGCTTTCAGGGAAATCCCAAAAAGTGTATTCACCCTCCGGAAAGCGCTACACTCTTGCAACCAATCAGCAACACTAGCGAAAAAGTTCTGTGCATTACCACTGTTGCGGTTTCTGCAAAGTCCCGCCCCCTAGCTCTCTCCTCTGATCTTCCGGCAAAGCGATCGCCATTTTTTTTTCTCTGAGCGCACCGGCGAGCCTTCGTTTACCCAGTGAGGCTTCCCTGGCTGCAGAGCTGTTTTAAGTCACTAAGCATGAAACGACACACAGCCCCGTTTGCTGGTTTATTTTCCGTTTATTTTTTACTGTATTTTCGGCCGAAAATCGTGCCTGTGCCTGTGCCGGGGGGGGGGATTTTTTTTTCACTCGGGAGGAGCGTGGCAACGATGAAACGGCAGCTCAAACACCACCTGCTACCTAGATGGGTCTCTCCGTTGCAACGAATCAACGCAGATTCGTTACAACGTGTGTGGGTTTTTTAAAAACTTCCTTAAAGGGAAAGGGGCTTTTTGGGAGCATGATAACGGCCGCCCATTGGCTGCTTGACGGCCAGGGGCGGGACGAGCTCAGCAATATCGCTTCCTGGCTAGCGATTTTTGCAGAGACCGGAATCCTGCGGGAAACGATAGAAATGCAACTGGATTCCACTACAAAGCCAGGTATGCATAACGAAGAATCCCACTATTTAAAATGGTGTTTTTTCATCCCGCAACCAATTTGCCACATAGATCCTGGTGCGGAATGGCCCTTAATCTCTGGATCATCTAAACAAACAGGGTTGCCAGCCTCCAAGTGGAACCTGGATCCCCTGGAATTACAGCTACAGACTACAGAGCTCTGTTACCTTGGAGAAAATGGTTGTGGATGGTGTACTCTATGGATGGTGTACTCTGTGACATTGTAACCCCATGAGGCCCCAGGCTCTGTCCCCAAATCTCCAGGAGTTTCCCAACCTAGATCTGGCAGTCCTACCCCACATTCCCTGCTGGTGGTCAGGGGAGACCTAGCAACCCTATAAACAGACAATGTACTCTACCTAGGTCAGTAGACTGAAGACAGGTAAACTGTTTCTCTGTTCACTTGTTTCCTCTTAAAAACACCCCACACACTCTCACCCTTCTTGTGCCATTTCCTGGTGCAAAGTTCCACTCAGCTGGAAACTTGACCCTCTCCTCTCATTTCTCTTCATATGTTCACCCTTCTGAACACATCAGTTGTGCTGTTCTTACGCTTGAGTGGCATTTCAATATCTGTACACCTATATTTCTCTCGATATATTCTAAAACTTGCTTTGGAAAAGATCTGGTTGTTTTGTTGTAAAGTGCCTGTAAGAGACACTTTAAATTTACTTGACCAGTATCCTAGTAGAGATTCCTAAATTGTATGTACTGTTCTCCCTAAGTGGTAAGCATGTCAGTTTTCCAAGCTAGGAACCCAAAAGTTGAGATGCAAAACAATATTAAAAAATCATTACAAATATTTATTAAATAAAGGTCCTAAGGAAAAAGTAAGAAAGTTCATTGGTTCCAGGAGAGTGGAGTGGACATCCTCTGAGCCGGCAGAGGGGGTGAGACTGCACAGTTTGGCTGGCAGAATTGCCCACCTTATAAAATATGTATTATCTGAGGCCACCACTCTCAGCTTTTGCCTGACTCTACATAGAAGCTGGGCTCCAAACCAGATACTTTAGAAACATTAGTCGGGGCTACACCAAACAGATTTTTCTTTGCCACACAGCAAGCCTTTAGATTTTGTTCTTATACAAGAGAGCATTTCACACAATATATTGACCACTGAGGAAGACTCCTGTGGGTCGAAACATGTTTGATCTATTCTGTCAAATACAGTTAGATATGTGTTGTTTTTACTTTGTTTTTAATATATTATTGGTGCACTTTGTTAAATAAATATTTGTAATGACTTTTAAATATTGTTTTACAGATCAGCTTTTAGGTTCCTGACTTCTGTTCAGATTGGGTTTCAGTTCCTTTTTTGGTTTTACATTGTAAATTTTCCAAGCTAGCCAGGCTGGGGAAACAGGTCTCCTATGACACTGAGTTTAATCCCCCCAAAATGGTTCTGGGCAAGTTTCTAAACCTAAGTTGGAGAGTCCACACGTGAAACATCTGCAGCTGGCAAAATTTTGGAACAAATCATCAGTCAGTCCTTGAGCAGCTGGAACAGATTGCTGTAATTACTAAGACTCAGTATGGGTTTCATAAGGACAAATCATTTCAGACTAACCTTATCTCTTTTTTTGAGAAAGTGACTACTTTGCTGGATCAGGGGGAATGCTATGGACATAGTTTATCTGGATTTCAGTAAAGCGTTTGATAAGATTCCACATGATATTCTTGTTGACAAGTTGGTAAAATGTGGTATGGATCCTTATTCTGTCAGGTGGATCGATAACTGGTTGACAGATCGTAACCAAAGGGTTAGAGCGGTTTCTCATTGGAACAGGCTTCCTCGGGAGGTGGTGGGTTCTCCATCTTTGGAAATTTTTAAACAGAGGTCAGATAGCCATCAGACAGAGAGACTGATTCTGTGAAGGCAAAGGGGATGGCAGGTTACAGTGGATGAGCGATAGGGATGTGAGTGTCCTGCATAGTGCAGGAGGTTGGACTAGATGACCCATGAAGTCCCTTCTAATTCTATGATTCTATGAAAGGGAGCACATGTGACAATAACAGTGATTTCATTTATGGGAAAGCTTTTATTTTCTACCTGTCATGGAGCTTTAAATTATCTTGAGATTTTGTCTGTAAAAGTGCAATAACCCAAAATTGACATTATGTGTACTGACAGTGTTTTCAGTATTTTGTGGGTATGAAAGTCTAGAAAATAAGAAGCTTATTGAATAAGATGGCATTTAAAGGCCTACATCAGACTTGGATTGCTAAGGAAGTGAGTCATAAGGAATTCAAACTCACAAATACATGCAAAGGACAAAACAGACACAGGTGGGAATCCAGAGACTGACTGAGGAGGCATCTAGAGAAGAACTGTGGCCCTGAGAAGCATGAAGATTCCAGATGTAAACTGTGACTCACCAAATCTTATGTTGGAAAATTAAAGTATCACTGTATTTCTCATTTAAATCAAAGCAGAATGTTGTGAATATTCAAGATTATCAGAAGAAATCAGTATCGAGATCCCGGGAGTTTTATCTGAGTGCTTGTATAGAATATATTTGTGAAATAATATTTCTTTTATCAGAAATTGCCTTTCATGGGGTGTGGCTAAAGATGTCGTCCTGAGAGGGTGGCAGGGCATCTGCTCTGCTATCTCTGAAGCCTGACAGGGGTCAATTGTGCAAGCAATTGGCAGAAAAGAGGAGGGGTACGCAAACCCCACCTCACCTTTCTACCCAGGAAGTTCTTGGGGCCGTCTCCAATCCTTTAGGGAGTATATCTCCCTGGATTATAGGCTGTCAGCGTTCCAGGTCCAGAGGACGACTGCCATTTTCTACCTCGGACTTTCTTTTCTTTCTTCAATCTTAAAGTATCTGCTTCAACCCTACATGATGATTTACCACAAATGAACGCTTTGAACTGAGGGGAGGACATCGGCTGAGTTCCAAAACATCATTTACTGCAAGTATCTCTCGTTTTTTTTTTCTTCGTCTTTCTTCCTGCATCAAAGCCCTTTGTTTCCCCCCTCCTCTTACTCTGCTCTGCCTGAAGCCACCTCGTTAAGAGGCAGGCTAATTCTCCTAACTAAGCAGAAGAAGGACTCAAATCAACTCGAATTAATTGGCAAAAGCTCTTATTGTAATTGTTTTGGTTTTCGAAGATAAGAAGATAAGAGCTGTGAATGGGAAAATCTCACGAGAACTCTGTGCCTTAACTGACTTTAATACGTCACATGCCTGTGCCGGAACATCAGAGGATAAAACAGAGGACCTCTACTGGCCACTTGTAAAACTGTTTGAGGCCGTTTTTTTTTAAAGTCAAAATCATGTCTATGTTAAAAAGATTGGCTCATCTAATAGAGATACAAACCCAAGATTACAAAGTATTCTTAGATGGATTGATCAAAAATATCTCCAAGGAGATCCAAGATGGCAAGGAAGAAGTCTTCAATAGGAATGATGGATTAATAACAGTGACTGATGACAGCTTTAAACAAGGTGGAAAACCAACAGCAGAAGAGAAATCTGAAATTCATATCTTCAAGGAGATCCAAGATGCCAAGGAAGACGTCTTTAACAGGAATAATGGATCAATAACAGTGGCTGATGACAGCTCTAAACAAGGTGGAAAACCAACAGTAGAAGAGAAATCTGAAATTCTGGAGACGGAAAATGGGATGCCGGAGTTCTGCAGCCCAGATAAGGACACCCTTTTTAAAAAGACATACAGCCATCTCAAAGCAACAGTGTACAAAAATCAATCAAAAGAAATATGGATCTGCAGTGAAAGTAACCGATTTAAAGGATCTCTCTGGGGAAAAAATTGTATTGATACTGGAGTCCAGGAGGTGCAACGGCCTCAAGATTTATCGATGCATACTCTGCGGGAAAGAGTACAACTGCACTTTCTACGCCAAAGGCCAATGGGACAGAATATAATTTTACGGGAACGACAAGATGTAGCAAGCCTCGAGATGAGACCCCCTTAAGAAGACCGAAAGCTCATATTGTATAATTTTACGGGAACGACAAGATGTAGCAAGCCTCGAGATGAGACCCCCTTAAGAAGACCGAAAGCTCATATTGTTTTATGTTTAATGTTATACTGTATTCTATATTTCCATTTTTATGAAAAAGGGGAAGCAGTGTCTCTTTCTCTCTTGTTTTTTTTTTTGTCTCTTTTCTTTTGTAGGCATATAGGTAATATAATCATTAGTGCTGAAAATGTAAAATGGGGTTCCCCCCCTTATTTTTTTTTTCTTCTATTAGGGTATTGTCCTAGGACTAAAGCCTACACTGACTTGTAGAAAATGTTTAATGTTAAGCTTTCAACTTAAATCTGAAAATATATCTGTCAGGATGGTTCTTAGAATGGGTCAAGCATAAATTGTTTTGTAGATGTATCAGAACCAAGGATAAGGAGAAGCTATAGAAGACTGAAAGCTTATATTGTTCTATGTTTAATGTTAAGCATTTAATCTAAACCTGGAAATCTTATTATTCTCTGTATTAACAACATATACTTTATCCTACATTGCTATTTTTATGAAAAAGGGGAAGCAGTGCCTTTTTTCTCTCTTGTTTCTTTTTCTTAGTAGGCATATAGGTAATATAATCGTTAGCGTTGGAAATATAAAATGGGGCTTTCCCCCCTTATTATTATTTTTTTTATTGGTGTATTGTTATAGGGCCAAAGCTCATATTGATCTGTAGAAAATGCAAAGCTCTCAACTTATACCTGTCAGGATGGCTATTAGAATGGGTCAAGTATAAATGGTTTGTAGATGTATCTGTATTAAGGATAAGGAGAAATTATGAAATCCTTTTGTAATTTTTTTTCTTTGTACATCTTTAAGGCAAAGCCCTACTTTCCTCTCCCTTCATCAGGGTATTGATACAGGGCCAAAACTCATACTGTGCTATAAGAAATGTTTAATGTTAAGCATCTAACTCAAACCTAGAAATATCTGCTAGGATAGCTCTTATTGTATCAAGCAGTTAATGTGAGGTCTACGATCTCACAAGTAAGTTGATTAATAATAACTTTTCTTTTGTATATCTAAACAGGCCTTTTTTTTTTAATGTAGTGGAAATGTGGATGGCTCTTAGACTCATGGCTCTTAGAGTTTTGGGCAAAAGTTTATATCACTGTGGAGTCAATGTGGGGTCGTATATTCTTAAATGATGATTATATTTCTATCTTTATGAAAATAAAAAAAATCATTATAAAAAAAAAAAAAAAAAAAAAAGAAATTGCCTTTCATGGTTTAGGGCTCTGCTTTGAAGAACAGGTGTTTTCTCTGGAACATCGACCTTTTCCACACTACAGACTTACTTTTTAAATCTTCATTTTGGATCCCCATGGGATGCATCGAGTTGACGCTAGGTCTTCTGCAAGACGGCTGTTTCCCCAACTGCACCTAGGAAGGAACCTACAAGATGTGTTCCAAGTTTGAACCCCCAGGATGCAGCCTCCTGCCCTGCTTCTTTTCCTCATTTTCATTGGTTTCTTTTCCATCCCTTTGCACATGTTTATTAACACAATTGAACAGGGACGCCCTTTATATTTCAGCAAAATAAATACATAAATGAAAAATGATGTGCACGGTGCCGCCCACTCAGGGGGGTGGCTGCAAGATGCAAGGGGTTTCAGCTATTTTCCCCAGTGAAAGAGCCTTCTTTCACTTTGCTGTTAAGAGAGGTCTTTGACGTTCCTGTGGCTGAAAATATGGTGGCGGAAGCTATGAGGATACTCTCTAGACTCCGAAAAATATGCTCACAGTCAAGGTAGATGTAACTGCAGTTATTTTCCCCCCTCCTACATAGCAATATAGAGGACTTTGAAATTATTATTATTATTATTATTATTATTATTATTATTATTATTGGCAATGTTATTATTGTTTTTATGGGGTTTTAATGGGGATTTGTGATATTGTTAAAACCCCATAAAAACAATAATAACATTGCCAATCTTGCCGGCATGGCAAGAACGGAAGCTCAACTCCCCCCCCTCCCTCCCACTACTAGCGGGTGGAGAGGAGGTCCTGATGACGTTTTGCTTCGGGTCCAGAACCTGAGTCCCCGGGGGAGGGACTCCAACCAGCTGGACTTACTTTGAGACATAGAAAGTTAAAGATCAACCACTGCTTGAAAAAGTGAGGAAAGGTGAGAGGCAGACCATTTTTTTCTTGTAAATTAATTTAAAAAGAGAAGTTGTCTTTTGCTTTAAAAATTAAAATATTTGGAAAGGTAATTATTCTCATTAACAAAGTTTACATACAGTGAAGTAATGAGACTGTGAGAAATACCCTGAAAAAAGTTGCTGCTACATACTTTGGAATGTAAACAAGATATCTCACTTTTCATTGGCAGGCTGCCATTGAACTAAATCAGTTTGTGATACAATACTACTATATAGTGGACAAAAGTGTCAGTGGCAGCAGAAGATATTGCAGACTGGAAAAAAATGCCTTACAAAAAGGCTATCAAGACTGAATAAACACCTAAAAAACCTAGTATGAACACATTTCAGAATTTTTGTATACAAATGGACCAGAAATTAGATAAAATACTATGTAAATTGGATACTAATCTTCAGTTAATAAGCAATTGTCTTCAGTGTTTAGATATATTCTTTAAAACTATTCAACTTAAAGTGAACGGAAATATTAAGAAATCTGAGAACTCTATAAATCATTTTTTAGAGAAAATTCAATTGGTCACAGAGAAAAACAATACAAAGATGGATGAGGCCAACATACAACTTGAATCAAGCCTGGGCAACTTGGCTCTTTTGGAATTAAACAAAAGGAACATTTCCTGAGCTTGAGAAATATTACAGATGTAAAGGGAAAACATATAAGACAAAGAGTGGTTAATGTCCTTGCAGATCTTAAAATTCTAGTAGAAGATGTGTAAATACAAGTGGATTTTGTATATAGAGTGAATTCTAGTTACATAATAATGAAGAAAGCTCCAAAAGCTACCTTGGTTTACTTTGTGAAGAAATCTACTAGAATGCTACAAGATACCAAGATGAAACTTAAGACTGATTGTAAAGTGATAGTTTTGAAATAAGGTCCACAAAGAATTTTCTATTGAGACCTGAATCATAAATGTTGTATGTGGATTATAAGTGGATTTGTGAACACTTATATGTGTGGGGGAGGGAGAGAACATATAAGTGGATATAAGTGAATATAAGGGAGAGAACATATAAGTGGATTTGATCCCCTCCCTGAAGGGGGAGAGAGAGATAATGAATTGGAAAATAAACATGGTTATTTTGCCTAGATAGGTGCTAATGGTTGTCAGAAAATTATATATATAGTACTGGGGGAAAATACAAAGTTAATAGAAGACTGGTTTGTTAAGTTCTTAGAATCGGTTGAAACCTTTAAACTTATTATTTTGGTTAGAGAAAATTTAACTTCTACCTCTATAATTTACTGGAAAATGTTTGTTGATTTTTTTTCTTTTGATGGGGGAAAATGGTTTGATAATCTGTAGATTTGAAGATTGTAAATTTCTAAGTATGTATAAATGTAAAGGTAAAGGTATCCCCTGTGCAGGCACCGAGTCATGTCTGACCCTTTGGGTGACACCTTCTAGCGTTTTCATGGCAGACTCAATATGGGGTGGTTTGCCAGTGCCTTCCCCAATCATTACCGTTTACCCGCCAGCAAGCTGGGTACTCATTTTACCGACCTTGGAAGGATGGAAGGCTGAGTCAACCTTGAGCCGGCTTCTGGGATCAGACTCCCAGCCTCATGGTCAGAGCTTCAGACACACTGCGCCACAAGAGGCTCTTTAAATATGTATATTATAATTAAAGAGTCTAAGGATTACAGATTTGAGATTTAAGATGATTAGATGAGGTAAAATAATAATGTAACAATATTCTGAGTAATATTAAAAGGCTGGAAAGGATATGTCTGTTCTTTGCTTTTTCTTTTTCTTTTATCCCTTTTCCTTTTTATTCTTTTCTGTTGGCATCCTATAACTGACCCCCCCCCCAAAATGCTATTAAAAAAATGAAAAAACAGACGCACAAAATCACCAGAGTTTGTGGAACCACTGATGGCACTTCAAAGAAAAAATCCAGCCACCAATACCTCAGAACATTCCATGGCCTAGACAGCATTGTGCACTATCCAGGTACCTGCTGATCAGCTGGTGGCCCTTTAAATGAGGGGGGGAGGAGCCAGCTGCACAGATCTCCCCATGTCTCAGCTAAGATATCCTGTTTGGGCTGTAAGAGGCCAAGAGGTCATTTCCTGCCCCTTACAGAGCCAGCAGCCAGCTTCTGCTTGGGAAGAACCTCCCTCCAGCAGGAGCTGGGAGAGCCTTTCCATATCTTTACAGAGTCAGAAGCCAGTTTTTGCTTGGGAGGACATCCCTCCAGCATAAGGGCTGTCTTTTGGGGCTGGGAGAACCTTTCCAGACCCTTATAGAGCTGACAGCCAGCTTCTGCTTGGTAGGAGGGGGAACTTCCCTCCAGCAGCAGGGTTCCCATTCAGGTCTGCAAGGGACTGGGAAATCCTTTCCAGCCTCTTACAGAGCTAGCAGGTCTGTCTTTGGCCACCAGCTGAAATAGCGCATGCGTGAAAGCGATTTCAGCCGCGCATGTGTGGCATACGCGGCCGGGCAATCGCCCTCCCTGCTGCCACCGGTCCCCATCCTCAAAAAGGTTGGGGACCACTGTTTTATGGGATGGGATCTGAGAATGGGGGTGGCTATAGCAAGACTCTGCTGACTTTGTCACGCTTTCTTCAGCTTTCTTAAGCACCAGCTTTCTTAAACTCCAGTCCCATCTATCTATAGCTCACTTTTCAACCAATTATACTTGGGTTTTCCTTATGTCCTGGGAGTTTCTCTACAGACCCCTTTTATTATGGACCTCTTCTTTTTAGTACTTCCTCACCCTCCAGTGTTCTCTACCATTCCATTTTCAAAAATGTGTCTCCTCCAAAGACTTTAGGTTATAGCTTTCCAGATTCTGTCTATTCTGCTCCCCTTGAGACATCTTCTTTCTGTTCTTCAGTCTTTCTGCTTACCCAAACAGCTTGACAAGCAATAAGCAACAGTACCATGCACTGTTTTTCCTTAAAGCACTTTATCCCAAGCTCATTTACTAGATAATTCAGCTGATTGCTAGATGTATCCTAAAGGAGAAAGTATCTACTAATCAATCATTCTGCATTCAACTCTGAGCTTATTTCCAGTCTTAGTTGCCTTAACAGTGAAGATGTCTCTGAGTTATCATTGTGGGCTGGCTCTTTGACAAGGAAAATCTGACATGATAACACAGTAATCAATATCTAGAAGGTTGCTCCATAAAGCTTTAGCAATAGCTGTATAACAATGTGTATATAGAAATTATATGCAGCGAGTATATTTTCCCCCTGCCTTATTTTTTGAGTTGCAATATTCATAGTAAAGGGAGTATCAAACTGAACAGGGTACTTGATATTTTAGGAGTTAAACATGTTCCAATTTTTCTGTAATAAATTAATATCCAAATTAATAGATTCAGACTTCATGTAATTGAGAATATTCCTTACTATAATTCTTCCTTTATGGTAAAGGTTCATCTAAGCTGAGTTTGACCTAGATGACCAGAGATTCTGCCCATAGCACAAGGGTTGTTTGCTTTAAGATTAGGAGCTGCAAAGCTTTTGGCATCTCAGAGAAATGTAAAATCTAAATCTGCTCACGTATAAGCCTTCTTGAATTCCCTGGAGCTGTATGTGCTCAGCCTGGATAATGAGATCTCTTTTAGGCAGCATGGAAGCATTCTGGAATTAAAAAGAAACAGAAAAAACCCCACAGCCTTTCTAGTTACTATTGCAGAGAGGGAAGGCTGCTATTTTAAGGACTCACACAACCTTCTCTGCAGTGACTAGTTTCCAGGAAGGAAGATATGTGGTTGCATTGTGTTGGAAATTCAGGTTCTATTTCAAGGTTGCAAGGATGGCTTGAATACCTAAGCCTGTTTGAATCCATACAGCTATAATTTTTTTATAGCTACAAAGAGTGTAGAATATGAGGGGGCAGCTGGGAAAATAGAATGAGTTAAAATATTTAGACATACATGTTTCATCATTGATGAAGCTTTGCTATGGGGATTCATTCTGTGTTTGGATAACCTTGGAGTCAGACATTTGTAATATATGTAAGTTCTTCCTTGGCAAATCATGTAGTCTGCATGTTCAGTTCTGAAGTAAGGAAAAGCCTTTGCTTTGGAATGGACAATGTCTTCTGGACCAATAAAACTAAGAGTTGGTATAACAACTGGCCTGGTTGCTGGGTTATTTTTTTTGGGGGGGGGGGGGACAGTCTCTTTTGCTGGTAAGAAATTGTTATAGGTTTAGCCTGTAAGCAAAGAAAGGTCTCTACTGAAGGCATGTGCAAGACAAGTGACATTTTTCCAGATGGGCTGTAGATCAATGAGGATGCATTGGACTGGTTTGATCTGGGAAATGTAGACAGTAACTAGTGGTGTTCTATTGTTTTTTCTTTCTTTTGGACTTGTGCTGGGGGGTAAACAGTAATGACTGGGGAAGGCACTGGCAAACCACCCTGTATTGAGTCTGCCATGAAAATGCCAGAGGGCGTAACCCCAAGGGTCAGACATGACTCGGTGCTTGCACAGGGGATACCTTTACCTTTACCTTTATAGTAAGTTATTCTGGGTACCAGCCTGGCTTACCTTGTGCTGACTGGTTGATTCTCTTGAAATTTTTCAAATATAACTCTACAATATTTCACAGATCAAATTGTGAGCATTGGGTAGAGGAAATCTGGGAGCATCTTCGACAGCTACATGACACTTAAGGTGAGCTTTTGAGTTTCTTTTCCTGTTACAGGTGTAAATCCTGGGATTGGTTAGAGAAGACAAGGACTCTCGGCCCTTGATTATTAATCCATGAATTGGATGCCCTGGCCTAGAAGATGTAGCTTGCTATATTTATTTGTTTTGTTTTTAGTTGGATTAAATTTTGCTTTATACTGTTATATGCCCCTGTGGATCCTCATTGGGGAGAAAAGCATCTAAATAATTTTTTAAAAAATAATTAAAAAGAAAAGACTATCCTATTACTTTGAAATGTTAGAAACAGTTTAATTGAGTGGAGATAATGTCTGGAAATGTATCCATTCACAAACCACCACAAACTGCAGCAAAGCTCATAGAATATTCATGCCAGTCATCTTTCCATAAATACTGCTTCGCAAGCCATGAACCAATACTACTGTTCATCTGAGCACTAGGATGTCGCCTTATAAGGCAGTCTTTGGGTACAAGCCAAAACCACTGGCAAGCTTAGAACCCCCCATGAAGGGATCAGCTGACTTGCAGAGGTGAACAGGAAAAATCCAGTCCTCATGGGAGGATTGAAACAAATGTTAGACAAAGCTAAGGACCCATATAAACCAGTTGCCAAATGGACGTCTAGAGTAACCTTTTGGAGGTGGTGAGCTCCCCCTCACTGGCAGTCTTCAAGCAAAGGTTGGATACACACTTTTCTTGGATGCTTTAGGATGCTAGGGCTAATCCTGCCTTGAGCAGGGGGTTGGACTAGATGGCCTGTATGGCCCCTTCCAACTCTATGATTCTATGATTCTATAGTGGTTAGGAGTGTGGACTTCTGGTGAGCTGGGTTTGATTCTGTGCTCCCCCACATGCAACCAGCTGGGTGACCTTGGGCTCGCCACAACACTGATAAAGGTGTTCTGACTGAGCAGTAATATCAAGTAATATCAAGTAATATCAAGTAATATCAAGCCTCACCTACCTCACAGGGTGTCTTTTGTGGAGAGAGGAAGGGGAAGGTGAATTTGAGACTCCATCGGGTAGAGAAAAGCAGCATATAAGAACCAAATCTTCTTCTTCTTCTTCTATTGTGATCAGGTATATAGCTCCAGTAAACATTCAAGATGCCAGCAGCCATGTAAAAAGCTGGGATATAAATATGATGGACCATTTAAAGTGGTCAAAGTGATAAATGAGGTGGCAGTAGAGCTTGTTTTGCCAATGGCTTATCAGAATGTATGCCAGATTTTCCATTGCAGACTTCTCAAGAAATCTCTGGAGCCAAATAAGTGGAACCCCCCCCCCCATGGAATAACCCTGTTCCCATCATGGTGGATCAAAATGTGCATTATGAAGTGACCCAAATGAATTTGTAGGGTATGCCTCTTGTACCTTTACTTTTTTTTTACTTATTTTATTATTTATTATTTCATTTTTATACCGCCAGCTCCCAGACCAGCCAGCTCGTGGCGGTTCATAACAGTAAAAGCTTAAAAACATAGGACAGCAAGATTACCACCTTGCCAATATTACAATTACAATACAATAACGCGCTTAAAAAGACAAAGATGGCAGATATAACAATTTCTAATAGACCCATTTCCTCATTCATCTATTCCCGGCAGTGTCAACAGATGTAAACTGGGGTGATGGATGGCCCCAGATGCCACAAGGATGGGGAAGGACCTGATCTTATAGCCCAGTATGCAGCCCGGCCTCAACCAAAAGCCTGGCAGAATAGCTCTGTCTTATAGACCCTGCGGAATCCAGAGAGCTCCGACTTGTCACTTGGAAAACTTTCCAGATACTAATAATGAATTGGTGTATTCTGAACATTTGAAAGTCCCAGCTTTGATCAGGTTACATGCCAAATACCCCCAAAACCTTTTCCCTGTTGAAAAGGGGGGAGGTCATCCTAGGGGAGCAGAATGTCACAATCTGACCATTTACGCACTGGGAACCACAGTCCCAGCTCCCTTGCAGGAGCACAAATCGAGGGCAGATGAGGTGCACTGGGCCAAATGCTCCCCCGTGTGGATGCAGGAAGAGGTGGGGCAACCTACCACGACTAAAACTCCAGCCTGCAGCCTGGCATGAAATCTCCAGTGCATAAATGGTATCTGTGTTGGCACCACCATCCTGCCATGGTTTTTACTGTATACACTCTTATATTTTCTGCAGGAGGGCAAATGGAGGAATCATTTGGTGCACTTGGGAATGTTTGTGAGTATGGGGTTGTTTATAGTTTCACTTTGATCACAATGTAGGTTGTGGGTGATGGGAAGAGAAGCTTCAGCACTATCTACATAGCACTTGTCATGACCCATGGAATGCATTCCCAGAACCTTCTGAACCAACAGACCAAAGTCCCAGGCACTGGGTACTTAACCAAAGTTAGTTTTATTAGAATGCACACACAGGGATGAGCATCAGCAGAAGACCATCATCAAACAGAGAAATTGATGAGTGAATTGATAAAGGGCGAAGTGGGATAGATATACATTCGGGCTCCTGCTCCGTAGTACTTAACAGGAAAAACATTTCCCCGGGAAGAGTGTTTGATCTACCAGTGTGAACACTGGAGCTAGAGTCAAGTAAAAAGGCCAGGTGGCCTGGATGCATCTAGCCACTACACAATGTTTGCCATTTCAAGGTAGTACAAAGAGATAGTGATTTACATTTCACAGGCTTGCCCAGCAGAGCCAGAGGGGAAACAGGAAGGAACCTGGAAGGAAGGGTAGTTTGGAAAAACCCACCTCTAGTCCAGGAAAACCAAATGAAGATTGACATGGAACATGATAGCACTGTCCTTGGAGCCATGGAATCTGGTGGCTGAGGTTCGCACCTGAATGTAACTATATGCCTGGGAAAGCAGGGAGGTTCCAAAGTGAGGTAATGCGATATGACATTAAGGTGAAGTTGATGGGAAATATATTGATCTGTATAGGTAGTGCAGTTTTAACAGAAAGTCTCATAAGCATAGTTAATTTCTTTTCAATAAATCACTTTTGCTGATCATGCCAAGCCTGTTTGAGAAGTTCACTGAGATTATGACTCGTTCTACCTAATGAGATCAGGGGCCTGCAGAATTTTAAACAGTTCCACAGAATCTGTAAGACTGCGCTGTTCCACCAGGCCTATGGTTGAGGCCAGGAAAATAACATCTAAGATACCGATCTCCCATCCACCCTGTCTAACCCACTAAACCCCACAACATTTGGGTCCCCTCCCCCTTCCTTAACAGTACATACTGAATAAAAAGAGGTGGTTTTAAAATTGTTTTGATTGATCTGTTCATTCAATAATTTATTGTATTGACAATTTAAAATTATTGTGAAGCAGTGTACAGGTGTCATCTGTCAGTGCAAATTCACACATGTATCCAATGCTGTTGAAGGTCATTTTAATCCAGGTTTCTCTCATGGTCCCTGTCCTCCCTAGGCTCCACTCTCAAATCTCTAGGAATTATCCAATCTGGAGCCCATCACCTCTCCATCACCTCCTACATGCATCTGAAGAAGTTTTACAGCTTCCAGACACAGTGTAATAAAAATCCTGGAACAATTGAAAGAGTGACGAATTGAGTTATTCAGAAGAATTGGACTTTGATAAGGATATAGCTTTGAAAATTACAACTTATTTTTGTAAAATGAAACTTTATTCTAAAATGTATCCAAAATTGCAAGACACAACACCATTAAAACAGATAAATACATATTTATATACAGAGAGCATCAAAACACAAAACAATTAATATAATTTTATACCATTTTAATGAGCTTCCATCAACAAAATTTTACAATTTAAAGAAGACTTTTCAGTTGCAAAACAGTTTTAAAATCATATGTATAAATTATGTCTACTACAACTCCAATACAGGTAAAGGGAAATAAAAAAATAACCAATACTGAAGTTCAAATACAAACCCCCAAATAATGTTGCACAGGTACATATGTACATTTGATGAATTCATGCAGTTACACAGTGCAACAAATTAACTGCTTAGTTTAAACCTGTCACAAAATGGAACAACCATATCAGCAAGCAGAAGAAAATATATTTTTGTAATAAATCATAGTGCATTTAGAAGTTAAACTTTATAAAATGATTGCTGACTGATTTATTTCTAAAACTCCCCAGTTTGTTCTGACATTCCACTTAATCCCAAAAGTTTAAAAGATTTGATGCCAAAACATTTCTTCTTGTTTACTACTTGGTGCTGAGTTTTGATATCAAATCTACTTGCAAGGTATTCGTATCACTTTTTTCCCCAAAGAAAATGTTAATGCTATATTCAATAAAAAAAGAGTCTTTAGGGGACCGTGGGTGGAATTTAAAGAGGTACCTCGCTTCAAAGAAGACACCAGACTGTATGGTTATGTTCACATATGTGCTCAAGCATCATATACACACGCTGTATATGGAGAACCATTTTTGCTCCTAGAGCTACCAACCTAGCTGCCTTGATTGCACAAACACAAGTTATCTCAAAGAAATTTATGGCTTGAATGACATTTCAGACAACTAGGTGGACAGGTGCAAAGTAGGTTATTTGCTTGCTTGGATACTTTGCACAAAGTGCTTATCACTTTGTAGAAAGTTAATGATCAAAGAACTGTGCAGTAAAAATATTGAACATGCTCTAAATAGCCATAGAATCATTCATTTAAAAAGTAGTATGTATTATGCTATCAGCTTTCAGTGTAGCTGCTCTCTGCTTAACCACAATCCACGTGTGATTCTATCCAAGAAAGTTCCACTGGGATTCAAGCTTCATCAAACAGGAGATGAAACTTTGATAAGATGCATTTACACAGTCTGACATTTCCATTTGGAAATCTGCTGAAGAACCACGCATACTCAGTGTTTTCATTTAATGCCAGTGAAACATTACATGTGTTTTCAGTGATAAAGACAAGTATTGAAAAGTATGGCAAGGAAGTATTGTAAATAGTTAATCACTAGTGAAAAAGAGAAACAGATGTAAAAACATTTATCGCTCAACAGCATTTCATATTGTTCTGTACATGAGGTCACTTGGACAAAGACTATTGGAAAACAACTGGGTCAGTTTTTGTTTGGATGTCATAATCTGAGGGCACTTCTAAGAGGGAGCACATATTCATGACAGGTGGAGAATGAGATGTGATCTGTATTGATATTCAAGAAAAATATTCAAATAACTAAGGGACTGGAAAACTTAAAGAAACTTTGGGCTGCTAACAAATACATTATGAATCACAGAAAATAAGTTATACAACACTTAGCATAAATTAAATTGTAAATAATTTTGGTTACTTTTACCTTGTGTCCTAAACTGCTTTAAACAGGACATGAAAAACATATTGGTGTGGCAAAAATTAATCATTAAAATAAATGGATGCCAAATAGGATAGTCATATATTTGGACTGCTTAACAAATCACTACTTTTTAGTATTAAATGAATAATTTGGTACACGTTTTAACTTCTTGTGTGGGTTTTTGAAAAGATGGTACCTTAGAACTCAAACCCCAAAATATTAACGTTCTGATATTACTAAATATTTACTGGTACAGTAAGTTTTCTACATTGCATTTCACCATTCCCAAAGAAAACCCTAACATCTACAAATACCAAGATAAAGAAAAGTTATATATTTAAGTTATAAACTCAGTATAGCAGATTTAGTGATAAGTTATGACAAATGCACACGTTATAGGACAGAAAATGAACACTCCTTTGCTTTCCCTTGAGCCTGGTGTCCCAGTATGCCTGCAGTGCTTTTACACCAGTATTGTTCCTTTCCATTCAGCTGGGATAATGCTAGAACCCCCGCCCGCAAACCTATATGAGAGAAGTTTCCACTGAACTTCTGAACTTGTGGCGTGACAGTTTTCTCTTTCTGAGTGCCAGCTTCATATATTTAAGGAGGCTTGCTGTTGCAGTGGAGGTTAGGGATGGATGAAAAGGAACATTTTTGGTAGAAACAATAACTGGACATAAAGATGGTACAGTTCTTAAGATATGACCCAAATGAAGATGCTAAGATGATCAGTGCAGATCTATCATCCATCCAAAGACATGTTTTCTTTAACCACAGTCACCCTTTCATCATTTGTTGATAGTTTACAATTTCTATTCTCCAGACTAAGGGCTACTTGATAATGTTCAAAATTGTGCTTCATGGTATTGTTGTCCCAGAAGAACAATAATCTCAAATTAGGAATATGAATTGTTTTATAAAGCTCTACTGCATGGAAATGTCTAAGTCTGGAAGTAAAATTCACTCAAATAATTAATACTTCCAAGTTAAAGATGTTTAAGATCATCAAGATGTAAATTCCACCTAATTATGAGATTTAAGTATCATCTCTGATCAACAAGGTTCGGAGACATATAACCAATAAATAGATAACCATATTAGGAAGCTGCTTAACATAATACATAAAATATTTAAATGCACATAAATTATATGAAACCTGGGTTTACCTGCACAACTGTGCAAACACAACACTTATCTAGTACATGTGGTAACTGACCACAAAGGATTCATATGACCCAGTTTAGTGTACCACATCACAGGAACCCATTTGTGCTTAGCTATCTGGCGTGTCAGGGAAGCCCTTCAGTGTGTCAAACTCTGCTTTAGTTCTGCTGGACCAAGGATGTTGCTGCTAATTTGAAAGCAAATATGGAAGCACCAGGATATGCATGTCCTTTAACTCACTGGAATTTTACTTTTAAATCAAAAGCTGAATTCCTCAGGAAGTGAAGAACAGCATCTGGATGAGCATAAGCAGTCTTATAGAGCTGCTATATTTTGGGTCATGCTTTGCTTCTGAAATTATTCATACATCTACTCTTTGGCCGATTCTACACGGGTAGAAAAGGCCAAGAGGGAGCTCATATGGAAGCGGGGCTAATCCGATGATGGGCCAGCCCCTCCTGGGCCTGCCCCAGATTAGGCTCTCATTTGCCCTGCTTGAAGGAAACACGGAAGTGGGGGCCAACAGGACCTGTCCAGTGACAGGCCCACAGCTGGGCTGTGGGGAAGACCGGGGCTTTATTTTTTTCCGTAGGAAGGTGGGATTCTGTTCCATGCAATCCCACCTTTCTGCAAAATAACCCTCCCCTTGCCCCACTGCACGGCAGAACCTATCGGTTGCCATTAATTTCACAATTTCACATTTCAGCGTGGGTACCAGGTGCCCTGCTGGGGATACAGCCCTGCCCTGCGTCCTCCATGGGGATACAGAAAACTGCGGAGCATAAAGCTCTGCAGCAACGCACCAGTGGCAGCTCTGTGTGACTGCTTCCGTGTGGAATCGGGCTCTGTGACTTTTATAAAGAAGTGGGAGGAGAGTATGAGGCACGATACAGAACCCAGTTTCAGAGTGGTCGTCTACATTTTGCATCTTTTGTATTCTGTATTGCACTTCAGAGAAATGAAGGGTTCCTTTTCTGCCTTCTCCTTGGAAAATGCATGTTACCTTAATAATTTTATAGAAATTGACACTTTTATGGTAATGTTTTCTGCTTTAACATTGATTTTTTATGCATCATGTGAAATGGTATTTAAATCACCTATGTAAAAAGCCACAAGGAAAATTTGCTAGATTGATTGCTAAATGGATTTTTCACCTTACAAATCTAACTGTAGGAGTGCCACTCTTCTTTCCCCCAGATGCACACATTCCAAAAATGAAACAATGTAAGTATGTTATAATGCATTTTTGCCTGTTAAAATCTGCAGTCTCTTAATTAAGTTAAGTTAAATGAACTGGGTTGGTATATATAATATTACATTGGAATCTGTTGGTTGGTAACGATTGCTGAATCTGGTATATTAAATAACTTTCTGAAACACTAGGTGTGCTTAACATGTGTTTAACCATACAGGAACAATAACTTTTGATGACCAAACATGTACTATGAATATAATACATATGGCTATACAATCAAAAACAACTCTTGTTTTGAAACAAGAATTGACAGTAGTAATATATGGCAAAGGTTTCTCACACCAAAACCTACAATAATTTACAGCATATCCATAGTTATGGATTTGTATAATGTCAGCAACAAAAGAAAAAAATACATTTTCTACATAGAATACTTTGTGTAAATGTTAACAGTTTGACAATAGTTTAGCGATGCATTAGACAACTGAAATAGACATTACCCATCAGGTGCTTCTCAAAAGAAAAAAAATGTCTGAGGCAAAAAAAGAAAAGAACATTTTTCTCTTAACATTAGGCACTATGAAAAGTAGATGCCAGAATTATTGTCAAGGGAATATTTCAACATGATAAATTTTAGATATTATTTTCATTGTGTCATAAACTAGTTGTTCCTTCCAGAAGCAAAAAATTGGTAAATAATTTTTCTGAAATGAAGAGAAGAAATCTTTGTGGTTTATAATTTTTATAAGACTATATTCAGGTTCTGAATCCTAATCTCTTCCTAATAGCTTTTTGGACACATTTCATTTTCAATTTTAAAAATAAACTACGTGACCATTTGGATTTCAGGAAACTTCTTAACCTTAATGCATTTTCATTATATTGTTCCTCCCTACTCCATAGATATGTACGTCCACTCTTCCCCTGCTGACTAATACAGGGCTGAAGATGGGGCTGTACGAGTACCTGTTCTGCTAAACACAGGAGGATTCTCTATTCTAGCCTGCTGTGCTCATGGCATCTCTCAAAGAATCTTTTTCAGGATGGGGAGGGGGGAGAGGGGATACACCTGTGGCAAGATCAGGGACATATGGAACATATGAAAGATTTCCTAGTTTAAGCACACCTTGTATAACATGGCACCTCTACAGAAAGGCCTTTAAGACACATGGGTCCTGTGATCATTGATCACGTGACTTTAAATGATTAGCTTGCTGATTTTTGTTTGATCTAAGCTCATTTTCCTATTGACAGTGTTTACTTTCTACATTATGCCTGAAAACAATTACTTCCACATACAGTAATTTTCTAGAATACTCTTTCTTGTGTCAAACTGCAGTGAAATTATAACCATAGGACTCTATACAGAGATGCCTTCTACTGGCAAAATGCCCTTCTCCTGATGGAAGATGGTTCCATGGTTTGCCGAAAAGTTAAGAAATAACCTTTTATGCATTCTGTAACAACTGCCTATGGGCCTGATATAAATTTTCTCAAGCATTATAAAGAGAACATTAATGTAATAACAGAAATGGGAGGAAAGAGATCTTGAATAATTAAATCACATATTTATGGCACTCATGTAAGTTCTAGATCATGATATCAAATAAGGATTCCGTATGGAAAAATAAACTTTATGCTTTATGCAAGTGGATTTTACAGCAAACCTAGTAGTGAACAATCTCTTTAAACACTTGTCTACATACTGTTAGGACATGGGAATTTAGAAATGCATGTGTTTTTCTTACATGTTACTGCAGGAAACAATATGACTAACAATGGAATATACAAAGCAATTATTTGTTCTGTGGAAGCCAAGTACAAAGCCATACTTACTGTATCAGTTGAATGGTGGGTTGTTAAATACAATTGTCCAAATGTTTTTGATGCTACATGACACACTTGTGTACTCTTCAGTTACTTTTAGCATATTTTGCCATAAATGGGGGTGAGGAGAACTTGCAATGAAAATGACAGTATTATTCATTACATTTCTACAAGTCTGGCTAATTATGCACTCTGGTGCAAATGCTGACAATTTGTTCAGCTGCCATGGAATGTTTTTAAAAAAACAAACCCTGTAACATTACAGTTCACAAAAAAAGTACTGCAATTAGGAAGCAAGAAGAGAATTGCTTTGCTGACCAACTCTTCCATTACCCTCCTTTCACAACAGGATCTAACATACTGTCTAGGCAGGGGTCCCCAAACATTGTGAGCCACCAGGCATCTTTGGAGTTTTGAGGTGTAGCGAGTACCACACCAAAATGGCTTCTGGAGGCGGTATAGTCAGACCCCCCAATGGCTGACTCTGTACGAACAGCCAAACACAGTGCCCCCTTCTTCACTATACAAAAGAATCACAGAAGAGGGTAACATAAAATTATAGAAACCTGGAAGGGTGAGGCGAAGAAGAAAGAGAAGGAGAAATAAAAGGGGAAAGCCGCAAGGGAGAATGGAACCCCAGACCCAGGTGCTTACAAGCTCTTGTGATTCTTTAGTGTCTATGGCTGCATGGAAAAATCTTTCATTTCAAAGAAGGCATTCAATAAGAGGCCCTGCCTTACAATTGTCCCACACATTTTCTGAAAAGCTCATTAGGCACTATGATGGGGAAACCTGGTAAGATTTGCATCTCCCCCCTCCCCCATCTGTTGGATATAAAATAACTGTGCTTTGAATTGTGGAAACGACAGTGGTGACTATATACGCTGGAGTATGCACTGTAAAAAAGAAAACTACACCATGTTGAATGAGCAGCCAGATCAGAATCCAGTAGTACTTTGCAGCAATAAGATTTTCAGTGTCAAAGCTCTCTTTGTCAGATACCGCAAGGGTAGTCAACCTGTGGTCCTCCAGGCATTCATGGACTACAATTCCCATGGGAATTGTAGTCCATGGACATCTAGAGGACCACAGGTTGACTACCCCTGAGATACCTGACAAGGCAAGCATTGACTCTAAAAGCTACTTGATTCTAATCTAGCAGTTTTACTGCAGATCGTCAATAATAATAAGGGTTTAGGTAAGAACAGAAAAATGACATAACCTGAGATCCAACACATAAAACAGTAAAATGTCAGTTGGTGAGGTTTCCCTAGCTAGAGGTTACACGTTCAGCATGACAACCAGATTAGTCTGTATAGGCAAACAGAAAAAGAAGTCCTGTGGATATGGCAGAGAAAGGCTGAAAAGACCAGAAGATAAAAAAGGAGAAACTATAAAGGAAGAGATGCTGTAAGTAGGGTACAGGATCATGGGAATGATGTATAATGACAGTATATTAGGGAAAACTGAGGGGCTTTTCGCACGCCTTCAAAATCGCACAATGGTTGCCAATTGAAAACGCTACTGATTTGCCATTATGCACAACGTCGTTGACAATCTGCCACACACCTGAAACCGATCAGCAAAAAGCGCTTCCTTGTAGCGCTTTCAGGGAAATCCCCAAAAGTGGATTCACCCTCCGGAAAGCGCTACACTCCTGCAACCAATCTGCAATACTAGTGGGAAAGTTCTGTGCGTTACCATTGTTGTGGTTTCTACAAAGTCCCTCCCCCTGGCTCTCTCCTCTGATCTTCCGGCGAAGCGATCGCCATTTTTTTTTTCTCCGAGCGAGCGAAGTTCAACCCACCAGCAAGCCTGTTTAGAGGCTTCCCCGGCTTCAGTCCCTCCCCAGAGCTGTTTAGTCACTAAGCACAAACAACAGAGAAGCCCGTTTGCTGATGTATTTTCCCTTTATTTTTTACACTGTTTTCGGCCGAAAATCGGGCCCGTGAGGGGGGGGGGATTTTTTTTTTCACTCGGGAGGAGCGTCGCAACGATGAAACGACAGCTCAAACACACCTGCCAGCTGATGGGTCTCTCCGTTGCAACGAATCAACACATATTCGTTGCAATGGGTGTGTTTAAAAAAAAAACCTTTCTTAAAGGGAAAGGGGCTGTTTGGGAGCATGCTAACGGCTGCCCATTGGCTGCTTGACGGCCAGGGGCGGGACGAGCTCAGCAATAGCGCTTCCTTTCTAGCGATTTTTGCTGAGACCGGAAGCTTGTGGGAAACGATAGAAACGCAACTGGATTCCACTACAAAGTCAGGTATGCATAATGACGAATTGCACTATTTTAAATGGTGATTTTTCGTTCAGCAAACAATTTGCTACAAGGATCCCGGTGCGGAAAGCCCCTGAGACTATGTTAAAGTCTGAAGCGAAATGGGGAAGGAAGTAGCTGGAAATGTGCTTCTGTATCCTAGACAACAAATCAAGGATTTCCAGAAAATGTAGTCAATGCATAGAAATTAATGCTGCAATATACAATTATGACCATAGACTTTAAGAGGGGATTAGAGGCTTTAGTGGAAGATCTAAATAATATTCGCCTTAACAAAATCAATTCACTATTCAAGAGGAAGCATGTCTCTGGATACTAGTTGCTTGGAATAAGCAACAGAACCAGGAGAACCCTTGTTGTGGTTCATTAGGCTTCATGTTCTTAATGGTAAAGAAGAGTTTGAAGAAAAGTGCTCACATGTCATATAGGTAGGGTGTGCATGTGTGCGGATAGAGTAAAATCTGAAGCTCAACTCACTGCTTCAGAAGAGTTGGTTTTTATACTCTACTTCCCACTACCTTAAGGAGTCTCAAACAAATTTACAATCTCCTTCCCCTCCTCTCCCCACAACAGACACCCTGTGAGGTAGGTGGGGCTGAGAGAGCTCGGGCAGGATTGCTCAGTCAGAACAGCTCTATCAGTGCTGTGATGAGTCCAAGGTCACCTGGCTGGCTCCGGAAATGAAACAAACTTGGCAGATTAGAAGCTGCCACTCTTAACCACTACATCAAGATGGCTCCTGGTGCCTGGCACCAATAGAGAAAACCTTAAAACTCTTGCTTGGGAAACAGTGGTGTTAGGAGGATGCAAGATTTTTTTTAAAAGCCTACTGTAATTACTGCACATTTCAATATATGATCAAGCTTATGCTAAGTCAGTGTTTTGGCCCTGCTAGCTCAGTATTCTCTTCCCTGGCTAACAGCACATCTCCAGGAAAGCAAAGTCTGTTCCAGTTCTCTGCTACACACTCTCCTCCTTTATCTGGAAATATCAGGCACTAAATGTGGAGAGGTTTTGTATGCAGAGTGTGCTTTCTGCCATTGAACCAGAGTCCTTTTTGCATTCATTGGGAGTCTGAGTATTCATTCATTATGAGCCTTTTCCAATGCCAATGAAATCTGTTTCAATGCAAACTGAAATCTATGTTCCATTGACTATAGAAGCTCTATTCAGAAATAACAGTGAATGCAAATACAATCTAAATATAGCGAAGTTCAGTAGCAGAAACCTGCAAGTTTTGGGGGTTATAAGGTTTCAAGAGTCAAAACTTCCCTTCATCAGATGTCTGACAAAGGGAGCTTTAACTCCAGAAAGTTCATATGGCTATACTCTGAAAAGATCTGTGCATCATGTACACTTGATTTTCTTTATGCATGCACCAAAAAATTCTCATGTTACATTCAACGCATACACAGCTGAATGTGTGATCAAAACTCCACATTTATCCCAATACTAGTTTCCAGTTTCATTTGTAAAGTGAATGTGCAGCAACATGTTCTTATGAACAGACGTATGCACATACTAGCAGGATGTTATGTATGTTCACCTTATTATATTAACAGGGCTATAACCTTCTGCATTCAAAACATGTGGAACAGGTGCCCCTCTCCCCATGGGGGGTTCTATTCCTGTGGTCTCACTGGGATCCATTTTGATTATACATGAGCAAACTAGTTATTTCAGCAATGCTTATTTTTCTAATTATAGCATGTATTAATTTCCCATCAGTATTTGGTTTGCTTGTACAAATAGTTATAAAAATACTATTTGCTGCATTAGTTTGGAAAATATATTTTACTAAATAAGTTTTTAAAAAAATTGTTGAAATTACTAAACATTGAAAAATAAATTCAGCATTACTGTTTTCCTCTATTTCCTTTTTGGGAAACAGAATACCTACAGAACAAATTGGTGCCAGCAGAAAAATGAAATTGCTAATTCACTTCTTGGTTTGTATGTAGCTAGAAGAAATTTGTTTTAAAAATGATTATATAATTTTAGGGGCATATTTGCCTGTATGAAACAGCTTAATGCAGGGGTCACTAGGTGCCCACCAAGTATTTTTAGAAAGAGAGGGGGGAAATGGGCTTTGTCCATCAGGACATTTTTCACCATCACTGGAGATATAATTGGTTGTGCATATTTCAAAGAGTTGCTTCAACAGCACAAGTATAGATACTCTTCACTGTGTGACAGGGTAGGCTGTATAAATACAAGAAGATATTTTAAATAGTTTGTTCATTTTAAAAGGCATTGTTTAATAACTTCTTCCCCAAAGAATTGTATTAGATGAGTTATACACTTATGACCTTACTCCTTGACTTTGCTTCTTTTGACAACCATTTTGTGGCTCTGCTCACCAGTCTGTGTTACCATTACAAAGGTGCACATAAGCTTAAAAATCTTGGGGACTCCTGGCTTAGTTTATCTTCCTAGATGTATATATCATTATTCACCAGCATCTATGTGTCAACCATATTGCCAAATGGCTGTGTCACTTCCAAATGTATTTCATATTTGGAGGGATAAAAATCTATGTGTAGAACACTAGGTTTGGCTCTTTTGATCCCACTCCAAAAATATAAACAGCTTCCTAATTTAGTACTTTAGAAAACTATATAGCAAAACCCAATTTTTAAAAAATTGGAGGAATTAATTATCTGATTTGTGAATTTAATTTTGCAAGAAAACATGTCTTTCTCAAAAAGAAATGTGGGCATGCAATGAATAATGTCATGTTAGAAAACAAAATTTTCACTTTGGTAAAATGGTGTATTCTAAATAAGATATGTATAGTTATGGCAAATTCTCTCATTTATAAGAGAGCGGCTTCCTTGCATATTTTACAAGTAAGTAAATTGATAAAATGTTAACTATTCTTGGGTTATACAATTGCATACTTAAGAGATGTTAACAAATATTGAGGAACTATAGAACAGAAAAGCAGTTTGGGATAGTAAGGGAACAGAAAAAAGCCAAACACTTGCCCAATAGTTAGTTACATTAAGACACACAACTGTTTCTGCATGACGTCAAAAAAAGCAAATTGAAGACGAAGTACCAATATGCAACAAGCTCTTATATGCCTTCATAACTATGATCAAGTTTCCTCATATGATGTCAGTAGAACTCATGCATTAATAGCACATGCAATCTCAAAATATGAAAATATTCTTAGAATGGAAGATTAACTCTCCCAGTCAAACGCATTCCAGTGAGCAAGGAAGGGCTCCAATGACTACAAGAAGTTCCATGTGAGACAAGGAAGGACTCCAGTGGCTACAAGTTCCATATGAGCGTTCCTTGCCAAATGTCTTCAAGGTCAGGAAACATCCATGTGCAACCTGCATGAGAGCATTCTCCCAAGTTAAACTGACTGGGGCAGCTTCTGCTTGCAGAGATTCCCACATGTACATCAAAGACATGAGAGAACTTAGCATCATCATAGCAAACTGTAAAATTCTTAATGACTGTTTTCACACCAGAGGCTTTGTGCTGGGCTGAAGGCTGGAGTTTGAGCCTGGACAGGTTTCCCCACCTCTTCCTGCTCCTGCACGGGGGAGCATTTGGTCCAGTATTTGTACTCCCACATGGGACCCATGGCAGTGAAGTTCCCAGTGCGGAAACGGTCAATGTGACAACATCTAAAACACGGAAAACTGAAAAAATATATGCTCGGATTCATATTAAATAGGGGACCTTTTTCATTAGAACTTTTGTTTTGTTTGTTTAAAGAAAATTCATATAGTAAAAACACTACTTGTAAAATCCCAAAGAGACTAAATAGATCCTGAAGTCGTAACACAACTTTAAATGATTTAAATCGCGATAACCTACCTAAATGGTATTTTATGTTTAAATGTTGTGTGCAAAGTCCTCCAAAATGACAGTTAGGCATTGCTTTTCAAACAGTAATTGGAAACATGTATATAATGATAACTGATGACAAGGGGAGAAAAATCAGTGCAGTATTTATTGGATAAAATTTGTGGAGCCAACCAAAGTGAGAAAATGAAATGTACAACATAATAACTGGTCCCTTATCATATTTACCATCTCATTCCATAGCCTCACTACACTAACATATTCTAATGGATTTTAAAGTTTTGATTCAAAGATTCTGGACTGTTGTTCATGACATGAAAATTGTGGCACCCAAAGATTCAACTGATGACCACAGGATGAGTTAAGCCGAAATGTACAAAATAAATTTGGGAACTTTGACAGACAGAAGAACTTGAAGGAGCTAGCCTATTATTGATGTTTATGCAGAAGTCTTTCTGTCGTGGTCGAGGCACATTATTTGGCAAGTCCTAGATGAAGGAAAGCTGTAAATACTACATACATTAAATTTATTAACATTAAAATAATTTAAAAGTGAAATGAGAACACAAACCTCACACCATGCCCACTCTAAGTTTTAAAGTACTCTCCAGCAGTTTATAAGGGAAGCACATAGGAAAATTTATTCCTTCACTTCTGTTGTTCTTTCCCTCAGTTTGCCACTTCAAAAGGGACCACTAGATCACCTTGATTCAGTGTATGGCAGGAGTGAACCACCATTATTCCATGCAAGGCAGACTGGGCTCATTTGTGGAAGGTGGGCACATACCTGCTTTTCCTCCCTTCCATTTCAGGAAGGGGCCTTTTTGGCCTCCCAATGTGTCCCTGGGCTTCAAGCATTTAAAAGGCTGCATAAGATTATGTTCGGAATTTGAAAATCACCCTTAAATACTGACTATTCTAGTTCACTGCTATGTATAACTAAGGGCCAGGCATGTCCAGATAGGTGTACACATAAAACTATGTAATAGGAGAATTGCTTATTTGTGTGATTTCTCCCAGAAATATTTCCAGAAGAGATGTACCATTATGATCAAGTATCTCGTTTAAGAATCCAAGTGTGAATGGCTTTCACATGTAGCCCTCTGCTGGAAGCATTCCATCAATGTATCAGTGAAAGGAAATTATTACATCCTAATTGATATATGTCTCTCTCTTTCTGAGGGGAAAATCTCCCTTGGCTTTAAGGCTAGAATATGAATATAAAATATACAGTATGTAGTCCACTAAAAGAAAATCAGTGCTTGGAAATTCGTCTCCTATTTTTATTTTCCCTCTATTGCTGGCCTCTAAACAAATTTCTAATAATTTTTTTTAAACCCTAAATATACAATTTATAGGTAGCAATGTTTTTACATGTTATGTGTACAATGTGTATGTCTAGGTTCACTTGGAGTGGCAAATGATGTTTTGCGGCTATGTCAATAAACCCAGGGAATACTTGGGCTCCTGTCCTCCCCTCTCTTCTCCCACCCCCATGTCCAAGTAATTACATATTTCCTGATTCTCAGGATACTTGTTTGCTATTATGTTTGCTATGTGGCTTATCAAACGAAACCATGTTCTTATTGACAGAAGAGGAACAATTGCGTACAGAGACAATTTCTCACATACATAAATGTTTAAAAAGAAAGCCATTTGGATCTATCTCATTTCCATTATAATAGTCATAGGCCTTAGTCTGAAAAACATGTAAGCATAAAGCATCACACTTGCTTAACTCTGCTTTGGAAGTTTAACAATATAAAATAGCGATGCCTGCATTTAAATCTTTGCAGGGAGAATTCATTTATTCCAACACTATTTAAATAGAGAGCTTCCCTTCACTTATAAAGTTAGTGGAGGGAAAGGTGACCACCATCAGCCAGTGCTTCTTTTACAGCATTATTTCAATGGTTTTCTGCCAGAGGTACACTGGATGGATTGCAACTAAACTTCTCAATGATCTGCACACCAATCTTATCTTATAAGGCAATAATTCAGTTTATATATATGCCAACAGCAATGACCCGGATAGCCCAGACTAGTCTGACCTTGTCAGATCTCAGAAGCTAAGGAGGGTCAGCCCTGGCTAGTATCTGAATGGTATACCACCCCAAAATACTAGGGTCATGAGACAGAGGCAGACAAACCACCTCTTGCATTGAAAACCCTATGGGGTTGCCATAAGCCAGCTGTGACTTGATGATGCTTTTCACCACCAAGAGAGGAAGAAAAAGGAAGATTTAATGAGTTTGGAAATAAGAAAATAAAAAACTTTTCACACATATTTGTGAACAGAGTGCTTTCACACTCTGTTTAAGTTTAGCATACTTAAATAATTCCATCATTTTGGGACACAAGAAATGCAAAAGTGGAAGAAGCTGAAACCTAGTATCTATTAAAGAATTATAATCCCAATAATGTATGAAGCTGTAGTAACATGTAATGAATTCTAATTATTAATAACTGGAAATAATGCAGGGAGGTGGGAGGAGTGGGGAAGGGGAGAGGGAGAAGTTGCTTAGTGAAGACAGTGAGTGGGGTTGTGTGGTGAGGGAAGGGCTCTCCAAAACTATTCCTGGTACATTGAAGCTGATGGTCCTTTACCTAGCTACAGATCACACAGAATTATTGGCAGTAGGAGAAACACTGGCACATTGTTACAAAAAAGTATGCCCCAACAATGAAGTAACATTTTATTACTACACCTATGGAAGATAGTTTTTTATTCTGCAAAATCAGAAAAATAAAACCTGCCACTTTTATTGCTGGATGCTACAGCGATCAAGCCAGAGTCCAACATAGTAATGCTGTATTTGATCTGCATAGACCAAGAAGCTGAAACTTAACTCAGACTTCCCTTGAAAACAAATATTGAAGGATTTTAAGTCCGATCCTCAACATATTAAGCTGGCAGTAAATCTGCCCGACGTGAATGGAGCTTACTGCCATGCAGGTATGTTGCGGATCACAGTTTCAGGGTTCCAGGAGACCAGCATAAGAACCCTTCATGTTCTTGGTGTTTTTTTTTTTAAGGTAAAGGGACAAGTTTTACTTAATAAAACAAATGCATTTTTTTCCTTTTTCTTGAGATAGTGTGGTTTGCAATGCACATAGCTACCAGTATCAAACACAACTTGATGAGAGCCCTCTTATAAGCAGTTTTATTCCTATCCGTTATGGCAGACATTGACAAAAAAACAGAACTTATCTGAGATCTTAAAAAAATAACTTACAAAAGCAGTGATATACACAGCACAAAACAGGTCAGATGGGGAGAGGGAAACAGTTCTTTTAATAGTTAAAATGTAAACGTGAAAAAAGATGGAATAAAAGTCCCTATCTCTTGCTTCTACTTAAGATGTCATGTGATAATATTTTACAACGTCCTGCAGGTCTATATATGTATGTGCGCATAGCTATGTCTCTTTAACACACACATACATACACCTATCCCTACATATACATACACAGATAACTGTTTGCAGTTCAGTCTTGGGCAGCTCTGATATGCCACTTATTATAGTTGCTGAAACCAGATCAGAACCCACTTTCTTCACAAAACTGGAAAGATGGTTAGGAAAAAAATGGTGGGTCCAATTGTGGCTGAGATATTTTCTGTCAAACTGTACACAGGGATGAGTATTTTTTCTTCTTTAGTAGCTCTCTGGAGAGGGCCAACTCAGTGCAGCCTTCATGAAGAGACTTGGTAATGGATCACACACTCATTGTCATGCTGGGGGAATACTGAAAAATAGGAATCCACATTTTAGCAGCAGCTCATTCACATTTTGTGACCCTAATCATAGTTTCATATGATATGTATTTGTGTACCTCTATCTCTGTCTTAAGAAATATACATTTCTTTTTATGAATATAACTTCAGATGGTATGTAAAGCAGACATTATGCAAATTGCGCTGCCAAGAAAATATGGAAAAAAATACAAACAAGTGACAACGTTTCGGGAGGATTCCTCATTAATTAGTGATCAAATTTCTGGTTAACTTGAGAATCTTTTCCTGTGTCTGAGGATCAAACTGGATGTTTCTAGTTTTCCTTCAAAGCAGCTGAGAGGATGGTGGATTGGAGCCATTGTCCTTTGGCACATCAGCCCTTCGTAACATTTGCTAATGGAGCAAGCACTTTAATAGAAAGACCATGAATGTCCCATCCCATTCAGTTTGAACATAACAGCAATGATAGGAACTGATGCAATCTGCTAATTGAAAAACATAACTCTTTCATACCTTATTTTGTGGCACCAACTTAAACTGTCTTAGGAATTGGGTTTTATTCCACAAAAAGTGCTTTACGTTTAATTCTGATCTTTCATCACAAAAGCTAGCTCACTAGTTGTAACTTGGAACAAAATATTTGGTCCTACCAATAAAGAATGCCATCCATAATATGCTAAATGAGTTAAGTAAAATTATTTTGTCTAATTAATAAATGAAATACTATGCCAAACCTTGTCCTGAGTTTTAGACAGAACTTCTAGCTGACATGGACATCCTAAATCAGCAGCGTTATTTCAGTACTCACTGCTACATTAAAAGATACTACAGTCTAATAGCATATCAATAGGCCAGTAAATTTTTGATAGCAACTTTCAGAAAAAAACTTTTAAACATTTAATTGCATTTGTATCTGGCCCCATCATAAAGACTCAAGTTTACAGTGATGGTCTGCAGTGAAAAAACTGATGACCCAACAGAATGATAATATTTTAAAATAGAAATTTAGGAAACTTTCTCATTCAATTTGAGGTGCGTTACCAAACAGCAAGAAAATCCTTAAAAGTTGGTCAAATGGAAATCAGTAGGCAGTAGCATCAGACATCTTATGAATATGAGAAAATCTATTATTATGTAACAAAATACTAATTAACTTTTCTCACTTTTACAAACATTTTGTTCAATCTAATTTTTATGAAGCAATACAAGTTAGGGCAAATTGTGAGCTAAGCATGAGCTATCCAGCAGTAGACTTGGATGAACTATTTATCAAGCCATACCAGTTATGATCACTGGTTGTACAGAAGCTTAATAAAATCTTGTTTCATTAAACTTTGCTATATGACTTGAATTAGAACTTAATTTTCCTTGATTCAAGACAAGGAACAACGTTTTATACCAGTTGGTCAATCAATATAAGTGGAAAAGAGTATTCTGTAGAAGTAAATAAAGTTTTAGAAATAAAGTATCAAGTACCATCTTATTTCAAAACATCATTTAAAACACTCCCATGAGTCTGTTCCTTTCAGTATCATGTTTGTTTTTGAAAGAACACTAGAGGGCATCTTTGTTTACAAGGACCTATGCTAAAGGTATTCTCAAGTTACATTTTTTTCTCAGAGATTTTCTTCTGAAATACTAGATTTCTATGATAATGATGATGCCACAGTTATTAAAAGGCACGGGACGCAGTTGCTGAAATATAGTTGCTCTGAAGACTAGCTGGAAAACATGTTCATCCAGCATTTTTACCAAAATTCCTACGTTTAATTCTATATACTTTAGTATAGAATGACATTGATCTGATCCTGTAAATTACAAATAGTTATTTATTTATTATATTTATTATATTTATTTATCAGAGTATAATCCTCATCCATTAATCTAATAGTTTTCATTTTTCTGGAAATTAATCCAATGGCATATTAAAAACTCTTATGGTGCAATCCTATGCAAAATTGGTCTTAGAATGAAGTAATTCTGCATAGGAATACACTATTTTTAGTATAATAAGTCTGGGGATTTTGTGGCTTTGTCATATTACCACTGCTCTAAGTAATGCTCCCCATGGGAGCATTCATCACTATTTTAAAACATTATTTAAAATACACATAGATTTACTTTCCACCTATCTGTTCCACATAATATTTCTGATAAGGGCCTGGAGGAGGAGCGTGTCTCATGGCTTGTGTCACTCAACACAACACTCACTCAGGGCAGCTGTCTTACCCCTGAGTGCTTCTTCCTCCAACTGGCTAGCCTGTCTGTCCAGAGGCCAGCCAATCGCCTTCTGTCCCCCACTCCTGACCACCCCCTCCTCCTTCCACTTCCCTCCAAAGCTCAGAGTCTGCAGATCCCTGCTGCTTGAGAGCTGCCCCTGCCGGTGAGTTTCCTAACAACTGCCTACAGCCTTTCCAGGTCCTGGGGGGAGGGAGAGGCCATCCGCAGAGTTCTTCCACCCCTCCCCCCAATCTAGCACCCATTTTATTCCTGAATGCAATGGGCTTGGCCCCTAGCCATGTATAAAGTTCAAATGAGATCACCAATATCTGCAGGAACCAATACTGATAAGAACAGGAAATGAGAGCACATAATGCTTTGATATAGAAACATCACCTCAACAGACATATGACTGACTCTTGCAAAGTATCTGAAAGCAGGTTGAATGAAAAATAAACTGGAGTATTATATACATTAAATAGGCCAAAATAGGCACAAACAATCCATAACAGAAGATGTAATCTAGTGTTTCACAGGCTATTCAAAGTTAACAGTGAACATCATTACAAATAATCTATCGAAAACTTTACAGAAGACTTGGACATGGATAATCTAAATTTATTTAGTTTCTTTATCAACTGCGGCTCAAGCCAAGACCTTTCAGATATGTAGGAAATAACCTTGGTTATGCAAATGGTTTCAGGTTTAGACAGGGAATTTTAAATCCTGAAATTGAGTATCAGTGAAATTTAACAAAGTTATTAAGCAGTGACCAAATATCAAAAGACAATACCCACACTTTCACTCTGAAAAGGATTTAGGAAGTTTCCACCCATTTCACCATCATCACGAGGGGTCCCAGGCTGATTGCTCATGCTCATATTACCGGGCGAGTTCTATTAGAAAAACAAACAGAAAAGACAAGTCTGTATGTTGAAACTCATTTATAAATGCTTCAGAACAGTTTTTCAAGTACAAACTTTAAAAATCTACAAAGGAACGTGCAAATCCTACCAGTATATGAACATAATTTTGTCTTGCTGCAAATGGTGATGGTGATCCTAATGCAGAAATAGACTTCCAATTGTTGATTACTTACTGGAGTCTCTTTCTTGTGATCAAGGAATATTATTATGGGTAGTGAGGTTCAGATCCTGCATATAATGTGTGTGTTCACGTAATTCAATACCTTATGACAGTTCCTGCTAGGCTGGAAAACACCTTTTTAATAGGTAGGAGAGAGGACTGAACTCATACTCCCTTTTACCAAGAGGTGAAGGAGGAATCAGGATGACCTAATATGAGTTTAACCATGGTTAGGTATTAAGGATCAGCACTGAACTGACACTAACTTCTTAAGAAGGATCTGAAATTGATTTAAATCCCTTGTTAAATTATTGTTATAGTATCATGCTTAAGATGAGTGCGGATAGAACAGGAAGAATTTACTCATGACAGATGACAGGCTAGGATGATGAAGCATATCAGCATAGTACGCCTATCTTCAGGTCCATCTTCAGGAACTGAAGCCCAAATCTGCATTACAGATCCGCCTAAACCACTGGGCCTAAGTACGAATTAATCAATGTTTCTAGTATTCTACCGTTCTACGATGTTTGTGATTATCATTATATTGTTGTTATTGTTACTGTTGTTACCACATTACTATAAACTGAGTTAATTTTACTGTTCCCATTTCATGGAAACAGCCCTGAGCCTTCGCAGAGGGATGTATATAAAAATAAATAAATAAATATTTGTTATTCATACTGTACATTTTCAAAATAAGCAAAAGCATGTAATCAGATATTGTGCACTTAAAGTTCTTTGAAGGGGAGGGAAAAGCAGCATATGTGTGCCTAGTCCATGAAACATGCATACTATGCTCGGTGGCAGTCTTTCTCCCTCTGCCATCGCAACAGTGGCAACAACAACTTGTATGAAATGCTACAAAACCAATAGAGTAGTCACCACCATTGGTGAGACTAGCCCTAAAAGCAAATTGCACTGTCAATCAACAACTCCAGACTAGTGATAAAAGGAAGGAGCTGTTAATGAAAGAAATATAGCTCTATCCACCATGCCCTGCTTACATAGGACTCTTTCTGAACTAAGCCCCTTGGAACTCCAACTATTTCAAAAATTGATTCTGAGACAGAGCACTGGTGGTCGTACTGTAGATGTTTATAGTTCCAAGAAGGCAAAAGTCCTCTTGGATGTCACAAATCCTTGAACAACAGCTGAGCTAGTGTGTTAACTGTGGCCTATGTTTGTCTCTTTAACATTGTTTTTAGTTAGTTTAACCAACCAGGCTATGGTACATCAGTCTTAAACAAAACAGGCAATTAGGAACTCTTTGTTATCCAGGAAAATATATTAAACAAATAATTTCAGTAGATCCTCAGTATTTAACTTTACCATAAAAAATAGATTAAATTTGCTTGAACAGTCTCGAAAATACTAATAGACCAACAACAACTATTTATGACTATATTTCTCAAATATTTAACCTCCCTATTAAACCTGAATCAAAGAATTAAAAGTGTACTTACTTTGGAGATACTGTCCATGTCTCCCGAGCCTTAAATTAAAATCACAAAAAGTATAGTTTTTATTTTCATTTGATGGAAGAGTAATTTTCAGAGTGTTTTATGTTTGCCCTAGTTTTGATCCAAGAGCAAAGTGAAGCAGTGATTTAGCTTCTACTATGAGAAATTCCTGGCAAATGATGGAGCTCCTTTTCTTTAGGTGGTTCTTGCCTTGAAATACAGGTCTCTTTTGTGAAGGTCTCTTGTAATGTCTACAGCAAATGCAGTTTATTAAACAGGCAAGAGGACACAAATATATTCAGACATCATTCACAAACATTGGTTGTTTGTAATGAAAATGAGCCAGAAATTCTACAAAGACTAACACTCACACCTCTGGCTCTTGAACAGAGCTGAAAATGAAGACTTCCAGATTTGGAACTGGTTTATTGTGATGCCAAATCCAGCACTTTAATAAACTATGAATACCTTGCCTGCAGACCAGGATTCTTAACTCTGATTAATGTATGGTTTAGGATCTCAATTTGTAGGCAAAGAAAAAACTTCAACTTTCACTCAGTGCTGATATTAAAACAAACCCTTTGGTTCTCCCTTGATGGGTTATTCTCATCATTCACTCAGTGAGGCAGGAACAAACGTCTCTTCCTCTTCCTGTCTCCTTGATTGGAGTCATCCTCCTTTCAGTTTTATTCCTGCTTCTACAGGGAGAGCAGCTAGCTGAGTACACTATCTTCGCTTAATCCTCTTTCTTGTATCCTTACTATATTTTCTTTTCATTCTGCCACTTAATACTTTTTTACCAAACCTACTCCTCCCTCCTACTCTACTCCAAGATTTCTTCCACCTCAGATGGAGAAGGGGCCATCTTGCCCGTCCCAATTCATTGTCATCTATGTGATGCTAGCATACTGTATAATGCTATGTTGTAACAGGATATACTGTTACAACAACAACATTTTACTGTCTTCCTGTTATTTAAAACTCTTAACGGCATTCGTTGTCTGCCTCAAGTTGTTACATGTTTGTTCTATATTATAGTTTTAGATAAGAAAATAGCTCTTTGGAGTTCCTATAATAATAAAAAAATCCTGTTTCCCTGAGTGAATGTTGGGCATCACCCACCAAGATGTCCTCCTGACCAAAGTGGAGAAGGACCCTTCTCAGAAAGTAACCAATAGCCATTTCTTTCAACCCAGGAAGTCTTGGCTCTCTTTACAGGAAATAAAAGAGAGCATGTGAGTGCCCAAATATTTCCTGGTTCCTTCGCCTAATGAACCACCTGAAGCTTGTTCATGACATTTCAATGCTTCATAACACCTTAGGCATTCCTAACAGCTGGAGACTTTCAGCTTGAATGTCTAATTCTCTAGCTGGACAGAAACATTCAAAAATAAGATGACAGAAATTTCATATGAGGTCTCCTGGTCCAAATATGTTCTCTACTGCAGGCTACAAAGCTAAGATGTATTATGCTTACCTAGTGATCCATTCATATGATGTGAATCCATTCCACCCAGTCCACCCATTGGCCCGTCAGACCCTGGTCCCATTGGAAACTGGAGAGAAAACAATTATTATACTACAAACATCCTAATAATTAATTTGTACTTAGAAAGAAAATAAGGTAGCATAAGCTTCATTGAAGAGCAAGTAAGAAATCAGAACAGAATGAACTATCGTGTATATTTACTTGCCAATATCACAGTCAAATAGTAAAAATTCAGATGGCTAGGAAATGCCTGTATTGCATATTCTCACATAAGGAGTACTGTTGAGGACATGTTCCTAAGACAAGGGGTTTGTTGCAGCTAGTTGTAGTAAAGATTCAGCACACTAAACCAGTATCCACAAACCATGTATGTAATTAATGCATTCCACATTAACAAAGATGAGAAGAGAAACATATATAAGAAAGGCTTCATATTTTGAAACCTCTACCTTTATTATACTTTGGCACTTGAATATCAGTTGTATTGTATGCATTATACACGACTTTGTGTGTGTGTGTGTGGTGGTAGTCACTGATCCTTACTAGCATATTTTGAGGGCTCTCTCAATTCTCAAGGGGAATTGGTAAAAACTGGTACAACTTTATAAGCAATGGTACCTTTTTTAAAAAAACAAAAAGACACTGATTATGCATACACACATGTATATAATCATACATGCTCACTCAATACATTCTGATATTTACATTAGGTCTGTTGGGTCCTGGTGGTACTGCGTTCATTAGAGTGTACATGTTGTCTCCCGAGTTAGTTGAATCTGGAAAAAAAATTATTTTGAAAAATCAGGCAGTAAAAAAAAAATCATTGAATACAATGAAGTGTCAATTCAAGACACACCCAGAAAGTGCCAATAATGGGCTTGGATCCAACGAATGTGTATAAAAGGATCTCCATCTAATTTTTAAATCTGCAATCGAAGTACTCATTTCAGAAGTATATTCAAATTGTATTTCCCATGATTCTCACAGGTCCCTGCCTGTAAATGAATTATTACTATCTGTTAAGTACTTTATTTTAGATAACAGAGCAACAGAATTATGTGCTTGAACAACAAATTATAACTTGGATGCTCATTTGGTAATATATAGAACTTGTTGCCAGAAAGATTGGATAAAAAGACTGGTCCAAAATATATGCCTGAACTAGATGGAGGAACATCTTCTCAACTGTAAGAACATCTTCAATCAAGTGCTAGTACACCCTGGATATGAAGGTGCCAATCTAGAAAAAGTTCCAACAGTGTGGAGAGTTTGCCAAATTTTCCCTTTAAATCAAACAATATTAAATACTCAGGTTATTTAAATTGTCTACATATTTTCTGATTACATTTATACCTGCTGGACTAGGCATGATGGGAGTTCCTGGGGGTCCTCCACCACCTGGTGGGCCCTAAAAAGAATCAAAGCAATTAAATTAGTAGAAGTGAATAAATAATCCAAGCAAAGTATATGGCTTCTCTTGCCAAAAGCCAGGAAACATTTCATTTTTATACAATGAAGTCGAAGACATGGAATTGCATTAAAATGTCTTGGGCCTCCAAAGTCTTAGCAGCCTCTATTGAGTCTCCTGTGAGATAAGGCAGATGACAACATTAGGCATGGGTGAGCCCATGCTAGGTGAGGCAAATGTCAGCCCCAACATAGCCAAACTCTGCAAAAGGGTCATAGTTTTACCTGGTAGGGAGTCCATACAACCTTAATCAAGTTCTTATAGTACATTACCAGTTTTTCAATGATTATATCAAACTCTGGTCAATAGATAAATGAAGTGTAATATTTGCAAATGTTGAATCATCAAGGCTGTAAGTCTGAATTCATGTATGTACTGTTAATGCATTAAAGATTAAACCTACAACTCTAAATGAAATTGTTAGAATCAAATGCATATTTTCCTCCCCTTTCTGCCTTTTTTGTTGTTATGTGTTAGCCACCAAAAGAAGAAGAGTTGGTTCTTATATGCTGCTTTTCTCAAAGCAACCTACATTCATCTTCCCTTTCCTTTCCCCACCCTGTGAGGTAGGTGAGGCTGAAAGAGCCCTGATATCACTGCTCGGTCAGAACAGCTTTATCAGTGCTGTGGCAAGCCCAAGGTCACCCAGCTGGCTGCATGTGGAGGAGTGGGGAATCAAACCCAGCTCGCTGGATTAGAAGTCACTGGCAGTCTTCAAGCAAAGGTTGGATACACACTTTTATTGGATGCTTTAGGATGCTTTGGGCTGATCCTGCGTTGAGCAGGGGGTTGGACTAGATGGCCTGTATGGGCCCTTCCAACTCTATGATTCTGTGATTCTATGATTCTAAGTCAGCGCTCCTAACCACTACACCAAGCTGGCTTTGAGTAAGCTACTGCTTTGAGTAAGCTATTATTTCTAATTAAATATTAATTATTTTAGCCTTAACGACCTCATAATTCAGCAGAGTCAGCATAATTGTTTTCATACCACATTCACAGCTACAGTACAGTCTAGCAGTGACACCAATGCCTGACACATCATTGTTTCTATTTAAACATTAATTAAATGAAAGAGGCAGTGTTTAACATTTTCTGCGGTAATACCAATATTTTATGAGTGAGTACTTGACAGTCTGCTTTTCTACATCTGTTTCCCAAGCCAAATAATGCTTTCAGACTCTGAAGAATAAGTAAAGAAACATAATTCTTCCTTCTCGAATACAACTCCTTGTTTAAAATGGGAGAGGGGAAGCATGGCTTGCCTTGTTGGGAGAAGAATCAAGGGCAGAGCTATTAACGTTCAACTTCCCGAAGTGAGAAGAAGAAGAAGAAGATGAAGAAGAAGAAGAAGAAGAGTTGGTTCTTATGTTCCGCTTTTCTCTCCCTAAAGGAGTCTCAAAGCAGCTTGCATTTGCCTTCCCTTTCCTCTCCCCACAACAGACACCCTGTGAGGTAGGTGAGGCTGAGAGATTAGTCCTTGGTTAAGTAACCCAATTCATCAACTGATTGGATAAAATATAATTCTGGAGCACAATGTCAAATGTACATCCCAGATAACATTTTTACTGTCATAGCTTTTCAGTTTTCAGCTTAAATAGCTCTTCCTTTGTCATGGAGATTCCATATGAAGAAGAGATTAAAATTCTAAGGTCCATCCAATTTAAGTGAGGAAAACAAGTACTGTTTAGATTTTTAAAAGGCAAGGGGCAAAGTATCCTGAACAATTTTCAGGTACTGGAATTAACAATAAAGTAAGATATTCCCTGAGACTAGATGCGTAATCCTAGTTTTAGATGGTTTGGAGGCCCTTCAAAATGCAATTCCTGAATTACTGCATTCCATTACTGTATCCCTTGAAACAGCTGACTTTACTTCATAGTTATTGAAACTTCTATACCAGTTAGAGAACATATGCTAAAGTAAAACACAGCATTCAGGGCAATTTTGGCCAGACTGTTAATTGTTCTACTAATGAACCTCAACATATGTGCTATAGATAGATTGCAGACACAATGACACAAAACAGATCAGACATTCACTTCTCAACCAATACACATGGGCTTTTCTGAAACATCTGGACATCCATTTCTTAACCTAAATAATTGTAACATCTTTGTTAATGAATAAAAACACACATGTACCCATCCACACACAGAGAAGTATACTCACTACATAATTCCCTGGTGATGCAGAAGAGTATGGTATCTAAAAGACAAAAGGAAACAGTAAGCTAATGAAAAAGATTCCTATCTAATCTTATTTAAGATAGCACTGCCTACAATTCTAAAAATCATCTTCTAGAGAGACAGGATCTAATAAATCTAATAAAATATTAACCAAACTTTCTTAAATGACATTTTTCCATGTCAGCAATTAAGGGTGCTAAAATACCATCTTATAATATTGAAATGCATACGATAATCAAAAATAAGGGACGAGCCTAGCCAAAGGAAACTTCTGTTCACACAAGGAAAAATCAAGTGTAGTACTCTTTCATGATGATTTAAGTTGTAATATGAGTGAACCACTCATAGGCTGTTAGGTTTTAATTTTCTTCTACATTTTAAAGGGCATAACTATAACAGATTGTCAATATTTACTCACAGAATTAGCATTTAATATTTACTCACAGAATTAGCATTTGTTGGGTTTGGCCAAGGTCTACCACCTCCTGGACCCCTAAAATATAAAAGATCACATGATAATTTAATTTGGACTATCTTCTTATTTTTACTAAATGTGCACATTAATTTTGTCTTGTGTGAATTCACACCAGTCCATTCTCAGTCTACAACTATTATAAAAACATAATAAAGCTATTAGAACACTAAATTGGTGGAGTACATTTTAGCACTGTTCAGTTCATTCTAGATAGAAACATTAATAGTGTCTCAAAATCTCATGCCACATTGCATTAGTTACAGAGTATACACAAAATTTCTCCAGCCTAAACTCACTGAAATTAAAGATCACAGACTAGAATAGCTATAGATTGCTTTGCACTGTTAAGTCTTGAACATGTCACAAGATTATTTGATGTTTCATTGACGTAATGCGTCCTCTGATTCAAATGTCTTCATTGTAGCTTGATGAAGTAAAAATGCTATGTAGGGTAAATAAGTTCTTCCAGCTGTAGAACAATTCAACTGGTTTTCCATTTAATTTATTTGCATATTTTCGCATATAGAGATACTTGGTTCTATGATAATACTTTTAAAAGAAACATGAAGAATTGTGGAAGTACTACCATAGTAAAAGCTATGTGGTAGAAAGAGACGGCCCTGGACTTTAACTTCTCTTTTTAACCACCACAAGCATCTCTGAAAGTCAAATCCATTTTCCCAGAAAAGGAAACATGCTTGAGATTTAAATGATTTGTGATTCAACAGCAGTAACAAGAAAAAGCAGTAGACAAAAGTAAATTCATTGCAGAAACAAGGGCAGAAATGGGACAAGCAGGGCAGCTTCAGTTCAGTTCTGGCATGCGTAAAAACATATCTGGGAACATCAGACATTCCTGGCTCTGAATAAACTAAATAATTACCACCTCATGGCTAAGATTCCATTTGGGCAAGGTGCTTAAGCAGATGGTGACAAAGCAGTTTCAGGCAGTCTTTGAGAGGATACATTGTAACTGGGATTCAGGCCTGGGTTTGGGACAGAAATGGCCCTAGTTTCTCTGACTGATTCTCTCTGCTGGAAGAGAGACAGTATGCACATTTCTGTTGATTCTTCTGGACCTGTTCACAGCGTTCATCATGGTATCCTTCTGAAGAAGCTGGCCGGATTGGGATTGGGGGTGGGAGGTGACATAATACTTTAGTGGTTCTGCTCTTACTGGCTGGCTGATTCCAGAAGGTGGTTCTGGGGGACTGCTGCTCAGCCTCACGGTATTTATACTGTGGGGGTCCCTACAACTTGTTTAACATAGATAGATGAATCCACTGAGAGCAATCATCTGGGTATTTGCATTAAAATACCACCCAGCTCTGTGTGACAGCTTCCTGTTAAGTAAGATACCATCTAGAAAGAACAAAAATAAATAAATATACTAATAGTGCTATAGGTTTCAAGGATACAGCTATTTTATTATTACATAGTAATACTATTTTACATAGAAAATGAAAGAAAATAGGAAAGAAAATTCAGACAGTTGCTTATTTTAAAGACATCTCTTTTGGCAAAATATTGAGCTTCCTTGTATTCACCGTACTAGGTATAAATCAGTATTAAATACATCACAACAGAAAAATTATTAAATTGAATTCCAATACAGTTTTCCGTCAGGGATTCTGGATTTATAATCAATCAGTTATTAATCATGGAGTATAAAAATCTTATACCAGATAAGGAGAAACAATAGCTAATTGTCAAAATTGCTAGTGTTAAGCAGTTTATAAAATAATCTTTTACATACATCACTGTTGTTGGCTTTAATTTAAAAGAGAAAGATTATCTCATAAGTGTTATAGTAGTATATTATTTTGCTTACATGTTCATTCCAGGCATTCCAGGGCCACCTAAAGCATTCAGTGGGGGTCTCATTGCACCTCCATAGTTCTGCAATGATAACCAAGGGTCAGACTACCACAAAACAAAAAAACAAAACCAAAGAGGAGGGGGGAAAGAAAGGACAGCAGGTTAATTACTTCCCTACACATCTGTTGATTGGATAGGGCATTGCCATTCATTTTCAGAATTTGAGTTGCTTGCCTTTTTCAAAACAATTATTCTTCCCCTGTCTCTGAAGAATGAATCTATTTAGCATTTACTAGCAGTCTTATTAACCGAACAATGGAGCTACAATAATCATATTTAATTCCTCAAGATTATTTAATAGTCATTTCATGGAAGACCACTCAGGATTCTAAAAATATTTGATCGCATTCCATACTGGCAGATTCAGATGAATCATTTTAAAAGTCTGTCTTAATTAATATAGTATTTTAATAATTTCAGCTGAGGAGTGCTGTGGATATTTTCCATCTATAACAAATGATTACTTCTATATGTCCTTAACATATAGCAATGTTATTTAAAGGATATAAAATTGTATTGGCATGCCTATAAATAGTCCGATGCCATGTTCCATATAAAGCCAAAATGTGTGTTAAAATAGCAGTTATGAAGTGTTCCACAAAAAAGCACTTACCAGTGGTGAGAATATTTTTCTAGTTGGCCTTTTAAGGAAAAGTAATTTGCCGCACTGTGCTTTTAAGAACTTGTGAGTGATTTTTACATATATTTTCAGTGGATGCTTTTCTGTGCCTCAAAAGCAACTTCTTTCAGTGCTGCAGCTGATTTGGGGGTCCCTTTCTGTTTCCCTATTAGCGCCTCAAGAGGTTGGAAAAAGCACAGCAGAACTATAAAAAATACTTAATTCACCTGCTTTTTATACATTATTTTAAAAGACTAAGATTTCATTTGTCTCAAAAGCTTTTTCAAATTCAATGATCAGAGTCTGAATATTGTCTATTTCAATCAAAAGCACTTCATCCCACTGGATTAAATTGGGTTTACTTCCATGCAAATTCACATGGAACTGCAGCTTTTTTACAGCTTATTTACTTAGTTTTACCTAAAAACAGATCCCTGCCTGCCTACGAAATAAATCCATTTACCTATAGATCTGGACATGGGGACCTTTTTCACGCAAAGCATAATTAATCTTTCCCCCCCACCTAAAGTGATAAGTTAGGCATACTTCTATGAACTCCTAATGTCATAGAAATCTGAGTTCTTAGAAAACATGGCTCTCAAAACAGTTGGCTACCAAGCCTAGCCACAATTTGTGGTTCCCTATTCATAGAGCCAAACTAGACATTCCATATAACATCAAGTTTCCTGTGGGAATTCAATTTGGAGGGCATGGCGTAAAGGAGGGGGAATTATTTGTCTGAGGGAAGAATACATATGCAAACATTCAATACTTTGGAAGATGGGGGGGATGTGATATACCACAATCCCATCTGAATCAGCAACCTGCAACATGTCAAAACTGAATCTCCACAGCGAACTCATTCCTGCTGAATCACTGCAAGCCCCATGGCGATCATGTAGTATAGGAATGTATAGTTTGGACCTTAGGTTATCACATATAGCAGCCTTTCTCAAGTTTTTTACCGGTGAGAAATTCCTGAAACATTCTTCAGGCTTCAAGAAACCCCAGAAAAGTGGCATGATTGTGCAGGATATGGTTAGGAAGCACAGCTGTATATATGCCCCCCCCCATCATTGGACATTTTGGGAGGGGGGGAACAGGTCAAAATGACCATATATGGTCATATTACCTTGCAAATGTTTAACAATTTAAAACATATATTAAAACTTCATTAACTCCCACTCATTCAGGAAACCTTTCCAGGGCCATCAAAAACCTGGTTGAGAAAGCCTGACATATATCAACAGAAACTGGAAATGGCAGGATCAAGCCTTTTTCTTGTGCAAAAAAAAATCAGTATCCAGTCAAATACAATGGATCTAAAAGGCTAAATTACATTATACAAGTCTACATTGCTTGATCTCATATGCTAAGGCAGGATCATTTGATGAACGAACTTCAATATAAACACTTGTAAATTTGCTGTGGTTGAAAAATACTGTGTTTAGGCTTGCAGAGCAATCAGTATAGATCACTTTCAAAGCATTAGAGAATTTGTTAACTTTATTGGAAAATGCATTGACATGTATTCTGTGCTGCATTTCATATCCAAGAATACATATTCTTTTTACATACAGATAAGATAAACTATGAGGGTTGTTATGGTTTTTCAGCTAAATGATAATATTATTGATTAAATGTCTATACTGCCCTATTTCTCTAGACTATCATGCAACATGCTACACTGTTCCACAGGTTCTCCCACCTCTCAGGAGTGGTTTTTTGAGTGGCACAGGGGACAGCAGTACAAAGAATAAAAGTCATGTTTCAGGAACAGAATTCCACTTGCAGTTCATTAGGTTAATTTTACAGAAGTCTCCCACAAATATAAGCATGTTGTGGCAATACAGAAACATTAAACTGGTTTCAACATTATTTACAATGGGGGCTAAAATGTCCTCTGTACTTTAATGGCAAAGTAAAAGAAAGCATACTCAAAAGAACCATTCAGAATTTTTTAAAAATAATTGTTTTTATACCCAGCTTTTCACTACCCAAAGGAGTCTCAAGGCAGTTTACAACTGCCTTCCCTTCCTCTCCCCACAACAGACACCCTGTGAGGTAGATGGAGCTGAAAGAGCTCTGACAGAATTGCTCTGCTGGAACAGCTCTGTGATTAGCCCAAGTCTCCCTGGTGGCTACATATGGAGGAACGGAGACTCAAGCCCCGCTCTGCAGATTAGAGACCCCCGCTGTTAGCCACTATGCCAAGCTGGCTGTTCACTTAGCACTGCTGCTGACTACACTCCACTGATCTTACTGGTGCTTGTGCAAGGCTCCAGTACATACCCTTTCATAACAGAACTTGCTCATCATTAAGCAAGTCACTAATTCTTTGTTCATTCATACAACCACCTCATGAGAAGATGTCCCCCTCAGAGTGAGAAATGGACCTTCCTCTCTGAGGAAGAGAGGGTAACTTACCCTACCCATATGGCTGAATCTTTTACTTTCTATAAATCTTCCTCTCTAATTGACTCTATGCTGTTTTTCCCCCCTCATATTTAACCTTTGTTAGTTGCATTATTTTGGCTATTACTAAAATGGTTTATCCAGGTGTGTTTGGTTGTGGCTTGGAGAGTTCCTAAACTGAAGATCTGGGTGAACTCATGGCTAAAGACCTACTTTCTGAATTTAAGTGACCTGCTCTCTGACTCTATTTCCTTCCCCATAGTAGAAAGGTACTTTACAGTAAGTCTAGTGTTCCTTTCTGTGCAATATATTTACCTTCGAGAAATGTGAATTGTTAGATTTATATTTTCTTTTCCCGAAAAGCTTACTAAATCACTTTCTAGGTTGTACTTCATGAAAGAGAACTTCAATATTAGCAGCTCTTTGACAAATTCAGGTAAATATGGAGATTTTTTTTAGAAAAGGAAATAGATAATATCCAATAAAAAGGCAGATTTGAGAAAGAATTGTAGTAGAATGATACAAAATGTATGAACAGATTAATTGAGATAGGTCCTGAATGACTGTGAATGATCCAACAAATAGAAATAGTTGAACTTTTTTCTGCTTTGTTTCTTTCCCTTATATATTTCTTTTAAAAATTTATTTTATATTTATCCTGAAATGCAACTGTAATTTAATGTTATGTGAAGGAAACACTAAAGGCTGTACACATGCAACACTAATTAATGGGGAACAGATGACAACACAAGAAACAAAGAGTAGGTTCAAGAAGTTTATTTATTGAATTGTGTTCAAATTATGTAAATAGCTGATCTAAATCACTGCTTATTTCATAAACTGACAATTTTGAGGATAAGCTGAGCTAGGCATCCACAAGGACTGTCTTCTGGACAGATCCACTCTGGCTCAAAACTTGGATGGCATTTACTGGCAGCCCAGCTTATACATCCTTATGTGCAGAGAGATGTCCAGCTTCTTCCCTATGTCCTGATGTGTCGCAAGGCAACTCTTTCTTTTGCCTCTGCAGTTGATTTACAGTGACTTCATAGGGTTTTCAAGGCAAGACATATTTACAAGTGGATTTCTACCCCAAATACACAAGCTTGGCAACCCAGGATGTCCTATTATCTTTGGAATAGGCTACATTATTGTAGGGTGCCTGGATACATTGAAATTATTCTCAGACCCTATGCCATCAAAGCCCTTAGCTAAGGGCAAAACACCATAGACACCCTGAGAACAGTACAATCTGTTAACGATCTTCCAGAAAACAGTATTTGGCCACCATGGATGGCCAAATACCCCAACATCCCCCACAAAGGTAGACTACAAGCTATTAGGAATATCATATCTGACCATATCAGAGCCAATCTCACCACCAAGCTTGGCCATTGTGTCCTCACCTGTTACTACTTCAGATTTGGTAAAGAATTATTCCTTCAGATCAAAGGCACACCCATGGGCACCTGGATAATGCTAACATTCCCTTGTGCCTGTGATTTATTAATGACATTTTCATCCTTTGGATACATGGCAAAGAAGCACTGGAGAAATTTCAGTAGGCCTCCAGCAACTTCCATTCCAACATCAACCTGACCACGAACCGATCCACATAAAAATATGCTTTCTAAACACCACTTTATAAATACATAATGGAAGCATAAAAATCACCTTATTACAGAAACCTTCTGATTCTCAAACATATCTACACGCCTTCAGTCACCATTCTAAACACCCTAAATTATCTGTTGTCTAAAGTGGAAGTCCTTAAAACTTCAAGGGGAGATTACAATGCAAGATTACTGAATTTGAATTCATTCACAGGCTAAGGACCATGGACAGGATACATCCAGGGCTGTATATGGATACAGGATTCTTATCTCACTACAGATGCTAATTTTCTGCCCTCTGCCCTAGTCCCCTCTGCTCTACATTTCCCCTGTGCTCTAATCAAGCTGATTACAATATGCACTATAGCTCTGCATCCTACAGTCCTTTTTTACAGCACCCATTCCACCTTCTGACTAGAATATAAAGACTCAGAAATCTCCATTCCTGATGAAGGGAGCTTTGACTCTTGATGAAGGGAGCTTTGATGAAGGGAGCTTTGACTCTTGAAAACCTCCCTGAAAGTCTTGTGCGCCTATAGTGCTCCTGTACTGTCTATGGCACTCCTGCATATTGTGAAATCACAATATATCTGTACAGAATTTCAGTAAGAAGAAAGGGAATTACAGCAACGTGGCTATAAGAACTGAAACCCACAAGCAATGTACCTGAGGTCCTAATGGAACCATTCCTCTAGGAGGAGTCATTCTTTGCATTGGCCCGCCCATATTTGGATGTCCTTAAAAAAATGAAAACATATATATTAGGTTTACAATTTATGTAGAGAGCATCACCTTAGAAGTTGCTAAGAAGTTGCTGTCTACAAAACATGCATGAACCAAACAGTGACAAAAATGCTTTTCTTTTCAGAATGATAGCTTTATTGGGTTGGAGTCTGCCTAAAGTTTTCACCATTTTTCCCTCCTACAATTCATTTTACTCCAAGTAATTCCACCTTCTATCCTGCCACATTGCTCTCAAAGTCTAAAGCTGTCTAGTAGAAGAGCCGTTTCTGTTGAAGCAGGAGCCTCAGGATGGAGGAAGGCTTTATACTTTACTGAATGGAGCATTAGGACACAAGCTATAGGATCCAAAATAATGAGAATATGCCATGATGCAAAATTAACATAGCAACATAAAATTATCTATATTCAAGAATCAGACAGAGTAACCAGACTGAGTAGCCGTGCATTAAACAGAATGTTTTCATTTATCCTGTTAATGAGGCATCCACTTATCACAAATAACAGAAATATCCAAACTAGTTTCTCTCAGTAGTGTCAATTTGTTGCCTTTCATTCTGGCTACTAAAAATGATGACAAGGGAGAATACAAACAAATGAATAAAACCACACTGAACTGTCATATTATATCTAATCTAATATGTATATAAGAACCTTGTTGCCGTGTTGGATCCATTCCACTAGGCAATAATGGCTGACTTCCTGGGACACCTGCAAGTGCCTATAAAGAAAAAAATATTATTAGGTAACTAATATAAATTGTATATCCTTTTTGAATATGCACCCCCCCCAAACTTTACAATTAAATACTTGAATTTAAACCCTAGGCCTACCTGAAGCTACAGGTTTAGCAGCCTAAATTTTAAGGGCCAATGGGGTTCTGCAAGGTTCCCTATGTTCCCTACTTCTATATGAAACTGCTGGCTGAGGTCATCTGGAAATGTGGATTGGGCTGTTACCAGTATGTGCACGATGCTCTGCTGCATCTCCTACTTGCAGCTAATTCCAGTCTGTAGAAATCCTGAACCGGTGCCTAGATGTTTTGTAGTGAATGTGGGCTAATAAACTGAATCCTAATCTGGACAAGATGAAAGTGCTACTGGTGAGCAGGAGGTCCAATCTGGGATTTAAGTTATCACCAGTTCTGGGTGAGACTGTACTCCCCTTGAAGGAACAGGTTCACAGTCTGGGATGCTCTTGTATTTGGACTTATGGCTGGTTAATCAGGTGGCAGCTGTGGTCAGAAATGCTTTCTACCAGCTTCAACTGGTTAGCCAGCTGCAACTTTTACTAGGCAGAAAGATCTAGCTGCTATGGTGCCTGTCCTTGTTACACCTAGATTATATTGCTGTAATGTGCTCTACATAGGACTGTCCTTGAGAAATGTTCAGAAATTCTACCTTACTACAGATGCCCTAACCCTCAATATTGATTTTTCAGTACTCATGGGTGGTTGATTGGGAAAGGCAGGAAAGATCTACCTCTGTCAGCACTTTCTGCTGGAGTGACATAGGATTGAACGCATATTTTCACAAATGTAAACTGCTAAGATTCAAAATATGGTTATTCTTTTCTTTTTAAAATCAGTTTTGCTGATCCAGTTATATGATACATGATTTTGTTAATAAAAAATATAATTCAGCATACACTCCCATGCATGAGGCACTGAAAGAAATACTACCGATTAAAGTTCATGTAAATGAAACTGATTAACTTAATATGCGTGATTAATGCAGCAACTGTGCCTTTGATTAAGTAGTACTTTATATTATATATTTTTTAAAGATTTAGTTTTTAAAATATCATGCAATTCTCCCTGAGAAGTACTTTATAAACCTGCTTTATCACTACACAAGATAAGGTTAGGGACATTATATGATAAGCAGCAGTAAATAAAGTTACTGGAAAGAAGTTTCTGTTTGTTAACAACGTAGCAGTTCTTATGTGACATTATCTAAGGCCTCAGAATATGTATTCATTCATTCATTCATTCATTCATTCATTCATTCATTCATTCATTCATTCATTCATTCATTCATTCATTTTTTGATTTATTCTCCCCCCCCCCCCCATTTCCAGTTACACACTGGCTTGAAGCAGGTTACAATATTTAAAAAACCCACAATAAAATCCATAAAAGATCTCATTCCCCGGAAAATCCCAGTGGCATTCAATCCAAGTCCCCCTCCCCCCCCCGCACCCACTTCCCATAGCCTAAGCACCCGTTTTATCCATTCCTTGCCTCAGGGGAAGTATGTATTATTATTATTTCAATGTATTACCCACCCTCCCAAGTGGCTTGTGGCGAGTTACAATAGTCTGAATAAAATCCCCAATAAGACTCCCCTTAAAACCCCAGACATAAAACACAGAGATCCATACTCACAAATCAAGAAGGGTACAGTGGAAAAACAAACTAATTCAAACAATTAATCCAATCCCCCCACTAGCAATCTCATAAAGGGAGGGGGGAAGGGGGGCAGACAAAATCCTGAGCCGCCATACACAATATCCTGAAAGGGGAGCCATACAGATCTTCCTTGCTGCACTGGCCTCAACCATAGACCTGGTGGTAGAGTTCTGTTTTGCAGGCCCTGCAGAACGCCGGAAACATTGTATATATGCGAGTCAGCATGATGTCTCCACTGAGGCAAGGAGGGGCCCATAGATCTTAATCAGTCCGGCCTCAACTACATACTTGGTGGAAGAGCTCTGTCTTACAGGCCCTGTGGAGTTGGTGAGGAAGACCTGTCACATAAGTGACTTTTGCTGGTGGACTGTATTGTTTAACTCTACTACAACCTGATAAACAAGATCAAATCCATCTTGTCCTAACGTACATAGCACTGTTCAAAATAAACAAATCTCACAATAAATTTGTTTGATTGAATTTCATCAAATAGTCACATAAACCCTGTTGAAAGTGAGCTTAAAGAATTTTGCTTTGCAGTTCAAAGTACTTTTTTCTACTTTGAACTGCAAAGCAAAAAGTACTTTTTTCTACTTGTGCTTCCTTAGGAAAAAAAAGAAAGAAAGAAAAGGGTTGTTACCTGATTGGGTATTCTTAAAGGTGGCCTGGGGCCTCCTGGGTACCGAGGAGACATGAATGGCTAAAAAATGAAATGGCAGAGTTAATAACAGAAATTAACTAATTTAAAATACTTTAAATACAGAGATTTGATACTGCCAGTGGTTCCCTAACCTTTTTGAGTATGAAAACCTCTTTTAAACATCAAGAAACTTTGCAGATCTCCCCACACATGACAGTAGCTGTACTATTAGTATCGGTTTATTGAGAAAATACACAAAGACCAAGATGACAATGCTTAGTGTGCATGTGAATATGTAGACATTTTGCAAAAACTAGGGTCCCTATTCCCTAGGTTGGGAAGAAATGACTTAAATTATACCAAAAATATGTGTCAAATGTTATTGTCATTCCTTCCTGGATAACAGATAAGGATAATTGTCTAATGGCCATAATCTGGAGCTGCAATTCCCTATAGCTAAAATTAGAACTGTTTGTGATCAATTCAAGGAAGGAAAATTTTGATGCTAATCTAGTAGGGATAAACTGACATTAGCATTAAAGTTTAGACAGTCTCTTCATTATCTGTATAGCTTTCCCACAGTCCTTGTTACTGCAGAGCTAAAGCAGGGATTACAGAAAGTAAAAAGGATTCTTTCTAAATTTCAGCTAAATCAGGTCACAAACTTTACTGACCATGGACAGATTAGCTCAGGGTTTGCACAATTCCTTTACTCTACAACTCAGGAAAGCAGAAAAATACTTTCCATTTCATGCAATTTGCTGTCTATCAAAAATGCAAATTTCAGTATTAATGTTACTCACAAAACTCTAGCTCAGCGCTATTTTCAATCCCAACAGCAATTTCTTAACCCATGTAAGATTTCCTATACTTAAAAAACAGTGAATCTAACATGGGTTGTGTCATGTCCCACTAGTTCCAAGGTCTCATATCACCATGCCAATAATAATTAGTATACTATTCTGTCAAAATTCATACAATTAATGAACAAGCATGTGATAACATCTACAGATCATCATACAGCCACAATTTAAAAACTGTTACACAGACTAATCAAATAATGGTCAGCAGTATTTATAGCACATCACAATGGTTTTCTAAACCATATCCAAATTCAGTCCCAGGCAGAACATCGCCGTCCCCAACTTCTATGTTAGTTTTATTAACACAGCAGCCTAGTTAAATATGGCATTTTTCAAACCCCCAGAATTCAAACCACTGTACCAAACTCTATAAACTGCTCACTAGGTAAATGGAACATGATCAACATTTTCAAAATCAACCTAGCACTCCTCTATAAGAAAGCCAAATTCACGTATATCAGCCATGCTGGACAGGGACCTGCCACCAGTTGACTGCAAGCTAAATACAACCAATGTCGTCTTTTTACTGTATTATTATCTCAGGATTAGCTAGAGATAAAGTCTTATGGCGGCATCGTGCCTTCAGTGGCCCAACAGAAGGAGGGAGAAACAGAAGTACACCCACAAATTATATAAAACTGCCCAGAGCCATATGCAAGGGCGGTATAGAAATCTAAATATATACATGAATAATAAATAAGTAAGGTGAGAAAATGTTGCTTTCAGGGAGTGGTCAATTCCATATTAAATCCTGGGCAGCTGTGAACTTCTTAGTCTACAAATTCAAGCCAGAAGACATGTCGTTTAAACCAATGTGGGAACATTACATTGTTTTGATGTATAACTTTAGCACAGATAAAAATAATTGCATTACAGCACTAACGGGTAGAATGGAACAGTACCTAGAGGTAATGGCAATAGCTGAATTTGTGACAAAGTCAAATTTAATCTGTCAAGGGACAGGTGCAGATTGATGGCTTTTCCCCTCTTGTTCCTTTCTATGAAACCATTGAACATCAGAAGTAAAGGCACTGTTTGGAAGTACCCTTTTGCTTTATTCATGATGGCGCCATACTATTCTCACAGAATCATAGAGTTGGAAGGGGCCATACAGGCCATCTAGTCCAACTCCCTGCTCAACGTAGGATCAGCCCTAAGCATACTAAATCATCCAAGAAAACTGTGTATCCAACCTTTGCTTGAAGACTGCCAGTGGGAGGGAGCTCACTACCTCCTTAGGCAGCCTATTCCACTGCTGAACTACTCTGACTGTGAAATTTTTTTTCCTGATATCTAGCCTATATCGTTGTACTTGTAGTTTAAACCCATTACTGCGTGTCCTTTCCTCTGCAGCCAACAGAAACAGCATCCTGCCCTCCTCCAAGCAACAACCTTTCAAATACTTATTCTCAACCTCCTTTTCTCCAGGCTGAACATTCCCAAGTCCCTCAACCTATCTTCATAGGGCTTCGTCCCTTGGCCCCAGATCTTCTTCGTAGCTCTCCTCTGTACCCTTTCAATTTTATCTACATCCTTCTTGAAGTGAGGCCTCCAGAACTGCACACAGTACTCCAGGTGTGGTCTGACCAGTGCCATACAGAATGGGACTATGACATCTTGTGATTTTGATGTGATGCCCCTGTTGATGCAGCCCAAAATGGCATTTGCCTTTTTTACCCCTGCATCACACTGCCTGCTCATGTTTAGTTTACAATCCACAAATACCCCAAGGTCTCGTTCACACACAGTGATACCTAGAAGCATATCCCCCATCCAGTAGGCATGCTTTTCATTTTTCTGACCCAGATGCAGAACTTTACACTTATCTTTATTAAATTGCATCTTGTTCTCATTTGCCCATTTTCCCATTGTGTTCAGATCTCGTTGAATTCTGTCTCTATCTTCCGGAGTATTTGCCAGTCCTCCCAAGTTGGTGTCATCTGCAAACTTGATGAGTAGTCCCTCCACCCCCTAGATCATTAATAAATACGTTAAAAAGTACCGGGCCGAGCCCCGAGGTACCCCGCTACTCACCTCCCTCCAGTCTGATGAAACACCATTGACAACAACTCTTTGAGTGCGGTTCTCTAACCAATTCCCTATCCACCTAACTATCTGAAAATCCAGATTGCAGTCCTTCAATTTATCCATCAGAACATCATGGGGAACCTTATCAAAAGGTTTAGTAAAATCCAAGTAAACAACATCAACTGAATTTCCACGATCCAGCAAACCTGTTACTTGGTCAAAAAAGGAAACCAGGTCGGTCTGGCAGGACCTGTTGGAGACAAATCCATGCTGACTTCCTTGGATCACCAAATTGTCCTCCAGATATTTGCAGATCACTCCCTTTAATATCTGCTCCATTATCTTACTCACAACAGAGATCAGACTCACTGGTCTGTAGTTTCCCGGGTCATCCTCCCTCCCTTTTTTGAAGATCGGAATAACTTTTGCTCTCTTCCAGTCCTCCAGGACATCTCTAGTCCTTAAAGAGGTCCCGAAGATGATGGACAAGGGTTCTGCAAGGTCTCCGGAAAGTTCTTTGAGTACTCTTGGGTGCATTTCATCCAGCCCAGGGGATTTGAACTCATCCAGTACAGCTAAATGCCTCTCAACAACCTCTCTGTCCATGTCAACCTGCCACCCAGACACTATCCCTTGGCTACTGCCATTTCTAGATGTGCCTAAACCATTTGACCTGTGGGAAAAAACAGATGTAAAATAGGCACTGAGCCTTTCTGCTTTCTCTGCATCCTCCGTTAGAGTTTGTCCATCTGCATCCAACAGTGGGCCTATTGCCTCCTTTACTTTACGTTTGCTCCTCACATAATTGAAAAATCTTGTCTTGTTACAATGGGCTTCCCTGGCCAATCTTAGCTCACTCTCAGCTTTGGCCTTTTTGATGATTGATCTACAGTGCCTAGTAACCTGTAGGTACTCTTCTTTAGAGCTCTGTCCTTCCCTCCATTTCCCTCCATTTTCCTTTTCTTTCTTAGTGCCTCTTGAAGTTCTCTGTTCATCCAAATGATTTTTCTCCCTCATAATCAGTAGCAACAAAAGAATGATAACCATATTCTAGGCTTGCAGAAAAGTAAACGGTGCCACAAGGATTAATTTCCCAAATATATGGAGTGGTTCTGAACAATTTACTAGCTTCATAGCTAGTAAATAGTTTGGTCAAAGTTAACATATACATAGATAGACAGTGCCTATTTCACTGCCGTAAATGTAATTATACTTACAAAACAAGGATTTAAAAAAAAAATGAATTCTCAGTCAAAAGTGCACAAACTATGCTTCATTCAGATATTACACAAAATCAGACAAAATAAAATTTGTATTCAACACAGACATGAATGAGAGAACAGTAAAGGCAAAATAGCTTGTCCATGCTATATGCCAAAATTGCCATTAACAGATTACAAAGGTGTTGGGAAAGTAATAAATCAGAAAGATAGAGAAATGAACAGGCCACATTACTTATTTAAAAAATAGTGGGAATATGGCAAAAGAAGGCAGAGTAGGGAAGTGTGATTCAATGTATTACTGGAATAAAGTACTGAAGATGAATACTACAGAGCAACTGTTCTGAAATATGAACCTATTTGGGTGGAGAAGGAAAGGTAAATGGCAAATTTTGAAATGAGAAAACTATCATTGTAATGGCAGTCGCAAGTAAGGTGTTTCAGATGGGTTCTTTTGTATACCTTCCTACCTGACCATGAGGTCCCATCGTGGGATTGCTGGGGTTGTGAGTGGGGGGCTGTGCATGGGGTGAAGGCTGTGAACCTGCAGGCCCCTATGGATTAATAAAATTGGGTGAAAGGTTAGAAACATTTGTTCTAGGCTTTTTTCCTTATTTCATTCCAACCTTCCAACATTTGTGGGGGATGGATCATTATGTAGAACTTGAGTAATCAGTTCCTTTGAGGATCAGCACACTGCTCTCTTCAGTTCAGCATATCAGCATAAATTTGAGTACAAAGTCAATTCCAAATGCGATGTATAAAACCCATTTAGTAGACCACATAGCCAATAAATACTCTAATTACATATGTGGTCTTGTGGAACCATGGTCCTAAGACCAGTGATTAGGATGTAGCATGGAACACTGAGACAAGGCAAAAAATATTGAAATACATGATTGCAGAAGCATTACACTGATGCTGGATACAAATATTTAGGATTTAGATGAAAGGAACAATGACCCTGACATCTACTTAATTCTTGAATGTATAAAAATAAAAAATTGTCATATATAGCATGAAATATGTTAAAAATTCTGTAAGAGGGAAAATAAATTTGTAGCTTGGTTCTCTGGAAATCACTCTCAACCTTAACTAAAACAAGTTCATGAACTGAATGAGAACATTTGTATACATGAACAGAATGATAAACAACACCATACTTCACCCAATAAATCAAAATCCATTTCTGTTTTCATATTGTAATAACACATCTAAGCATTGGCTTCAATTTGACTTTGTTATTCCAATCCCCCTCCACAAATTAAGCAAAGGAGAAATGGAATAGCACAATCTTTATGATGCTCTTATGTAGTTTCCATTTCCATGATCACCAAAGATTAGCTTTATCACATTTTGTGTTTTTGATCAAGTATATCATTGAGACAACCAAAATCTAAACAGTATCATCATAAATATGTTATACTAGCATTGTTTCTGGGTCCAAAGCAACAAACATTTGACAAAAGGTTCTGCAGAAAATTTTAAATAATCCTTTTAATGATTTTCTGCGTATTCTTTGGTACAAGCAGCACAGCAGTTTGGGCAGGCATGCATGCAATCCCCAAGAACATTAACACACCTTTAACTTAGTAAAATAAATAAAAACAGCAGGGTTATAAATGCTATAAGACAAGCAAACCGCCTAAAGCAACAGGATTCAAGAAATTGTGAGCAGTGAAGTGGGGCAGAAGCCACCAGACATAGTACCATAACGAACGAAAAACTAATTTGTACCTTGCCTGTAATGGAATGGGCTAATGAAGTGGAATGACAATGGACAAGCATATCACACAAGCCTTGAAGATCTGATATGAAAAAGTAGAATAAGGATTCAAATATACAGATGCCAAGAGAGCTAAACCAGAGATTAGAAATATTCTGGTAATCTATATTTGTATTTTCCCATTAACTATGGGTTATCCATTTTTAATCCCTCGATTCAATACCACATGATAGCAAATGCAGGGTGGAAACACAATACTTTTGCTTTAACAATAGTGTACTCTTATGAACATTGTACAGTGGTGGTGGGCACTCTTCATTGCTTTTTAAAATATTTATCTGATGTATATCTCCTCTTTCTTTCCAATGGGGACCCAAGGCATGTTACATTATTCTCCTTTTCTACATTTCATTCTCTCAACAACTCTTTAAGGTATTTTAGACTGAGAGGATATGAACTTCCGTGGCAAAGAATTCACATCTCTGTCACCCAGATCCTAGTTCAACACTCTAAGCGCTATAGCACACTGGCTTTCATCTTTTGAGATATATATCCTTCAACTAGCATCAGGGGACCGAGTTCTCTGTAAACAAAGAGGGAAAGCCCTCCTTGTACCGTCTGGCTAATGTGAAAATGAAGACCTCTCTAAGAATGTGAGCAGGGACTCTTCACCTCAGGGGAAAGATGATGGAACTGGCTTCCCACTATTTTGAAGGATGGGAATTTATGGTCACCTAACTTCAAATCATCTCAGAGTACTAACCAGAAAATGCCTACAATAAAAAAGTTACAGCAATATGAATTAAACAACTGCAGGTAGACATTGCCATTCAGAAAGTCAGTAAGCATTCTGTTAACTTTGGCTGGACTACATTAATTAAATTATTAGGAACTCATTCTGATACAAGAAATCTGATTTTGTGTTTGTTATTACTACGTTTTAAGTGGAATTGTATATAATAGATTTTATTTATAACTTATAGACTTGTACTTGAGAGATAAATGCACTGAAGTATTGTAAATCTTAATGTCAGCTTTGAACTTTGAGATGGTCATAAATTCCAACATTAATACATGACAGACATATTACTTAAACTCGTTCTTCCACGCTGAACCATTCTGCAATATATAAAGAAATTCTGTTTAGGTGTCCCAGAGTTTTTGAAGTATGTAGAAATAAGTTAGGCATCCAAACCATTATTAATTTTATGTAGGAAGTCCAAGGAGCTTTCTATGGAACTTTTCCAGGTAAAGCAACAGAATGCAAAGCATCATTCTAGGCAAGCAGGTATAATATTAAACTGGTAATCCTTTTAAGGAAGAAAAGTAATTTCTGAAAGGGACTCAAATTCCTGCTTATTCCACTCCCACCAAAGGGCTTGGGCTCCAGTGTGGAATAAGGAGATGCCTGGCAAGAAAATGGCTAACACTTCCGCTTTGATCCCACTTGAGCAGATTCTCAAAAGAGATGACAAGGCCACAGTTTGCATGAAACTTGTAATTTTGCTGTAGCTTAATATCAGATCCAGAGATAAAAGGATTGTAGATTTCCCTAGGCTGTGAGCCAGGTAATCGATTAATCACCACCTGACTCAGGAGGCTGCAGTGGGAGAACAGGAGTGAAACTGTTACCTTCTTCAGCTGACAGAGGCATCGACAGAGGAAACAAAAAGGGCAAGTTTGGGCTCTCCCTCCCCACTGCAATCTCCCAAACAGTGTGGCTATCATTTCAAGTTGTGCAATTCCAAGGATTAAATTTCTTGGGGTCATAAAGAACTGCCAAAGGGAGTGCTGCAGAAAAATCTGCTAACATAAGCACCTTCTTCTAATGTGATTCAACCCTGTGAGTACTTTCTACCCATGAAAGTGGGTCTTCCTTTACCCATAGCAACAACCTGATCCACAAAAGGCTGTTTCTGAATATACAGGGCACGTGCAAACAAAGAAAGCTAAGTAGCATGGAAGCAGCACAGTTTTCACTAGCACAAACGCTCTACTGGCAGAATTTCCTGTCCTTCCCCATTGTAGCCTTCTATGCCATGTCTCATTTTGTACTTGTAGATAACAGAGAGCTGCTGCGGAAAGCAATGAAAGTTGTAGGATTCCACCCAGTGAAAATATAATAACGTATTGTTCTGTTTCCTAAACGTTAATTGAAAACATATACTTTAATTACTATAGTCTTTACTTTCGTTTCATAAATAAACTACATTTGTGTTAGTTGAGTATGTTTAGTGCAGTTTAATTTTGTAAGAACAGAGAATGATGCTTTTAAACAATGATGCTTTTAAACACTTTTAAACAAGCCGCAACATGTTAGGCTTTAAATTGTCTTGACCTGAAAAGTGTATTTATTGTGTTTGTGTATGTTTGTGTGTAGGTGGGGGGGGGGAAGAATCTAAATGTTTTCTGCATTTCAGTTGATATTTGCAAAGTTCAATCTCTAAAGAATTGATCCACCTGGTATATCACAACATTAAGTATACAAACCATGTAGATGGCTATGTACCATGGCTGTGGGATTGTCCAGCATGACTATCCCCATTATGTTGAACAGCTTTTAGCACTATTGTCATATCAGATTTCTACCTGGATAGGTTAAATTTTGTAGTCTTAGAGCTGCAGTAGAGATTTTTCTGTGTATAATTAAGTACTGACATACACAGAACATTTGTATGAACAATGCAATATTAGAAATACTGCTTGTAAAATACTGCAGTGACTAATTTTATAAACTAATCTTTGAAAAACTATCCCCCATTTAAAAAGAAATCAGCTGCTGTGGTTTTTCCTCTGACATGACATTTAAAGTGAACATTCCACTCATATTATCATTCATCTGCACATAAATTATTAAGAAAAGACTGGGTTCTGCTTCATTGCAGGTTTTTAATTACAGTGGTTTAAAATTTAAACACAGTAGAACATATACAGCATTTAATTTGAATGTTATTTTCCTTGTATTGGAAATTGGATCCACCTTAGGAATTTTTGAACTTTGGGCATTTATTCTGTATGTTATGGATATGATAGATTGCCAAAAAGACAAATTAGTATGTTCTATATCAAATCAAGCCTCCCTAGAAGCTAAAATAAGTAAAGTGGGTTATCATACACATGAACACACATGAAGTTGCCTTATAACTGAATCAGACCATTGGTTCATCAAGGTCAGTATTGTCTACTCAGACTGGCAGCGACGTTCTAGAGTCTAAGGCAGAGATCCTTCACATTGCCCACTGCCAGGTCCTTTAAAAAACTGGAGGTGCCAGGTATTAAACCTAGGACATTCTGCATGCCAGCCAGATACTCTACCACCGAACCATCATCCCTCCCCTACTTTGGTCACATAGAAAACAAGACCCACAGGAAAATACAATAATACTATGAAAAATTGAAAGCAGTAGGAAAAGTGGAAAACCCAACATGAGATGGATTGACTCAATACAGAAAGCCACTGCATTCATTTTGCAAGACCTAAGCAATGTTAATGATAGGACATTCTGGATGTCATTAATTCATAATTTGGAACATGACAGACATTTCTGCAATGGGGTTCTGCTGGGTTCCATCTACGTGCATGATGTTTAACACCTACATGAAACTGGTGGGAGAGATCATAGTGCATTCAGCATAAGATGCCACCAATATATGGAGGACACCTAGCACTACTATTTTTAACAGCTGAATCAGGTGGATCTGTGACATTCCTTAGGTGCCTGGAGATGACAAGATGATGAGGACCTTAATAAATGAATACTTGTATGAATACATACATTTGTATGTATGTATGTATGTATGTATGTATGTATGTATGTATGTATGTATGTGTATATATATATATATATATATATATATATATATATATATATATATATATATACACACATATACTAGTAATCAAGCCCGCTGTATGAAGAATACAGCGGGCCCTAGGCACTTACCGTATCGTGGGGGGTCCATTGGGCGGCGGGGCCTCCCCCGGGCGATGGTCATTTTGCGGGCAGCGAGTCCCTGGTAGCCGCGCTCCATGCGACTGCTGGGGGCTCCCTCGGGCGGCGGCCTGACGGGCAGGGAGCCCCCGGCAGCCGCGCGGCTGCCGGGGGCTCCCTTGCGGCCGGGCTGATGCGTCGGAGGCGCGAGACCGGCGGGAAAGGGAGCAACTGCGAGCCGCGCTGTGCGCGACTCGCAGTTGCTGGGGCTGGGAATTGGAGGGACCCTTCCTCATCACGGACAAATCCCACCTTAGAACCCCTTAACCATTTATTTAGTCCGTGGCGCCCGTGGCGGTTTAAATATATATATATACATATATATACATATACATATATATAGATATAGATATAGATATAGATATAGATAGATAGATAGATATAGATATATAGATATAGATATAGATATATAGATATAGATATAGATATAGATATAGATATATATGCATGCTGCTCAACCTTCATGTTCCTGACAATGACATAGCTGCTCAAAGTCTCAGGAGTCACAGCCTGTCCTAGAAGGGGCTGAATTCCCCTTTAAGGAACAGGTTAGTAGCTTGGAGGCACTGCTATATCTTGGTGTACAGCTGTATGCCCAGATCTTCTCTTGTGGCATGCACTGCCTTTGGCTAATACACTAGCTAATGCTGTTGCTGAAAAAGCATGATCAAGCCACAGTGATCCATGTTCTTTTTACATTCAAGAGACATTACTGTAATATACTCTACATGAAAACTTCCTTATACAAAATACAGTAATCAGGCTGTTGTCAGAGACAAGATATAGAGATTGTATTTCCCCAATGCTGGACAGAATACAAAGTGCTGTACTTACTTTTGCAGGCCTAGCTTGCCAGTTAAGATTTGCCACATGAGTTCTGCTTTTGGTGCCTCACCTTCAAAACCATCTTGATAAAGTGGTTAAGTGGTGGCCTCCTCACTCCTCCAGGTGCAGCCTATTGGCTAGTCACAGTTCTCTTAGAGCTGTCCTAGCAGAGCAGTATTAGAGCTCTCTCAGACCCACCTATCTCACAGGGGTGTCTGTTGTGGGGAGAGGAAGGGAAAGGTGTTTGTAGGCCACTTTAGGACTTCTTTGGGATTTTAAATTAAATTTTAAATTAAAGTTATGTCCATTGGAGCTCTTATGCTACTGGGCATCTCCACATACTTTTGTGAGGGGCAGATTATGCACCAGTAGAGGAGAGGGCAGCATCCCTTGATAACTAGACTATGTAAACCTGTCTTTTCAACAGTTTATAATGGAAGGCAAAAAGTCATCTTTTTCAGCTTCTTGTGGAGATAAGTGCTTCTACCAGAAAATTCTTAAATATATTTTCACTGCACAAATATGCATAGAGCTGCAATCACTTAAAATAATTGCTACATATTTATAAAATGTTTTTCAAGACTTGCTCATCATAATCAGCTAAGATATTTTAAAATTTCATAGCTGCGTCAGCTACAGACTTAACCCCCTCTAATCCCCATTTCTAGAGCCAAGTGAAACATTTAGATTTTTAAAAAATTCTCCATTTGCTAGCTTGAGCAATTCTGTGCCACTAGGCTATGGAAATCTAACATGCTGGAGTGAGAACTTTATCCCAGTCTTCTCCTTATTTTAGTTTCCAAATGATAGGCTATGATAGTGAAACATTTTCAAATAAGTGACCCTCACCCAAGCATTCTGAAGAATTAGACCATGAGAAAAAATGAGTATGTTATAAAATTGACAGTTAATGCAAGTCGCACACGTCTATTTGCAATCTCTCCACACTAGTCAGGTTTATTGGCGTGCAGGGATAGGACAGGTGGATTGCCAAGGCGGGTACAGTATATATTCAAAGTATAAGGAGTAACCAATAAATCTCTCCTTAACATAATATATGCATGCTAGTCCCAGGCCTTTCAACGATAACACAAGTGCCCAAATATAACACATATACATGATGCAAAACACCAGCTCTTTTGTGGTCACCCAATACTTGCTCAAAGATCCAGACTTAGTAGCAGTGATGTATAATCTCCAGGAATGGAACACAGAAACCCATACTGCTTGAATTGGCATAGTTGCAGACTGTGGCAACCAAACATTTAGAAGACTAAAGTGCCTAGTGGCTTATGCACTCTTGCCTACAATAGTCTTGTGCACAATTTCCACATTGACTTTTTTGTTTGTTTCATATTTTCTGCCAACATGTAGACATCCTTCGTGTCAATTCCTTTTACACTGATAGTTGACATTTAGTACTCAGAAGTAAGGCAAGCCAGAGCTTTGAAATAAGCATTTATGGTCATGATGTGGTAGTAGTCATACATCCAGTAAGCGAGTCATAGATTTCTTTGAAAATTTCCAGCAGGAGAACTCACTCTGAAATAAGTAAGTGGTTTTTAGTTCCAGATGCCATGCAAGGCTGTTTTACCTTGTAACAACTGCATGGGAAAAATGTGAGAGCATAAATACTTCCTTTGAACTTAACTACATTATGCCTTTGGAAGTCAGCAGGATACAAAATTTACATGAATAAGTACAAGTTTGTAAGCTTTTGAATCTGTTACATCTAGCAATTGCCTAGGTTTTGTTCTGGGAAAACAAAGCCTGAAGGAGACAGTAGTTTCAGCAAAGTGCTGAAGCATGGCTGACTTAAGAATATAAAATCAGATGGCATTTTTTCTTGGCTGCCTTTGTTGAACGGGAGGGGTGCAGCTTTTATACTGCAGCTCTTAAGACTACTTCAATTCTGTCACAATCATTCATTACACAGGGTTTGATCCTGTTGGATTTTCCTCTCAATCTCACCAGTTCCCTTCCTTAGTACACCCTCCATCCCATATGACTTTTGTCCATGCAGGTCCTATGACTTCCTGCATAGCCTTTCTAGTGACCAAAAGGATCCTCTCCTCTTTTTTTCAGCAATGGAAATGATGACCCATAATAGCAAATACCCAACCCATAATAGCAAATAACTCTTTTGTACAGCATTCAAAGGTACTTCTCAAAATATTTTCAACCTTTTCTTCCTTCAAGTCTGTACTCCCAACCTGTACAAGGCTTGATGGAAAACCTCCATTTTCTGCCTGGTTTCCTAGTACCTTCCTTGCAGGAAGAGAAAGAGGATAATTTTTGAAACCCTTTCTATTGTTTTACTATGTTCACAGTGACCCCTTCCCTGTAAGGAAATGTATGAAATTTGGGTCCAATAGGACCTTTAAAACCAACAAAGATTTATTCAAAGCATGAGTGACAGGCATAAGATTGAGTCAACTTCATGAAACTGAGGGGCTGAATCTCAACTGCTATACCACACTGCCTTTTACTGAGCCATTCTATTTCAACAAAGAGAAAAGGAATCAAGGATTTGCTCTGAAAAATAAAAGGAATCACAAGTATCACATAGTATCATAGAATCATACTTTTGCAGATGATAAATAAAAGATTTTATGCATAGAGTGATAACCATCTTAATTCAGTATACCAATATCCCCACCCCCCATATTTGGACACCTGTTTGCAGGACAATATATAAAAAAACATTGCAGATACAGCAAACAAAAACAACATTTGGAAACCAATTAATATTGATTAGTCAAAGTTGAGTTTTATAATGTTAGGATGCTACATTTGATCAGCAAAATTAAGACTGTTTACCTCACTGCTTTCTGATTACGCTTTCATATTTCCATAAGTTATCTTGGATAAATATGAAGGGGGGGGGCTAGGGGTTAATACAAGTGCTGGATGGATGTAGTTGGGGGGGGGGGCAGGAACATAAACTTTGTTCCGTCTAAAAAACAGAGATTTTTAAAGTTATATAAATATATACCTATATTGTAGGTAAGTTGAACGAACTTCTGACATGCCCAGGACATGGTTAATTAAGATATTTCAGATGAATCTTTTAGGCACTTTGCAGGTCAAAAAAAAGCTTGTATGGAAAACTACAAATACATGACTATATTTTATATATACTGCTAAACTTCTCTTTTAACATTCACTCTAAGCTTGGTCTGTTTAGTAATCACATCACCATGTTATTGCGATCTATCTTATTGAACTTAATATACTACAGAAAGTATATCACGGTGTAAGAGGATCATATATACTATATAATAGTCATTCTGTTCCAACGCGACAAGCTTGTGTTACCCTTGAGGGAAATTGCAGAGAATCCAGCAGCCACTAGATGGCATGACAATCTAGTTTTTTTATTAGCCTTTACATAAGAACGACATATAAAATGGGATTTTCAAACTTGCTGTCAGCCCAGAGCACATCCTTCCTTATCAGTATTTACGGTTCTACAAACACCATTGGTTGTTTGGAAGAAAACAGCTCATAAGAATGCATCAAAAACTATTACTGTGACAAACAGATCACACATTTCCTATATTTTCTATCCTCACATAAGCAGATCAGTCTTTTCTTATCACTAGTGTAAGCAGTCTGGCCACTAACTGGTAATTTGTACAAAATAAAAAAGAGGTCTGAGAAAGATTTGTTCTCCCTTTCAGAACTTTTAAGAGTTAACAGTTCTGCTGCATCCTTTATGTCAGTTATAAACTTTATTCTATTATGCATGACTGTTTTTGGACGACAGAAAGTACAATGGGCCAGATCCAAAACACGTAACTTTATCTTCTACAGGGGTCATTCTCAGTTCCCCTTTCCAACCACAACTTCCTGTGCCCCCGAAAGGCTGTTTGGTGGGAAATCTCACTCAGTTGTCATCCAATAGCAGTCATTGGGCTGTGGAATGCATCCTGCTTACGTACAAATACAAGTGAGACAAAGAAACACTGGATCTTGGTCTAGGCCTGCCTTATACAAAATGAAGATGGCACAAGAGTTTCAATCTCAGGTGCTACAATGAAAACAAATGGAAGATGAAGAAGAGTAGAGAATCAATGTCCCGTGTTTATATATTCACTTGTTCGTAACAGATTGAGCTTAATGCCTTGGATGCAGATATCGTCCAGAAGGATGCAGATATCAGTGCTCCCAGATCTAATAGGGCTGAAATCTAACAAGTTTTAGAAGGTATACACAACGCTTGGGTATCATATGGAAGCATTTTTGGTTTCGTCATTCTATATATGATACAACAGTCCGCATTTCTGTGATGTTCACCATTGCATCACAGTGCTGCAGGTCCCTGCAAGCCAAGTTCTTTGAGACTGCTGTTCCTCACTGAAACTATCATAATGCGCTCATACTCAACTGACAGCAACAAATTAGAAAACATGCATGCATTAGATCAGGGGTGAACAAACTGTGGCCCTCCAGATGTCCATGGACTACAATTCCCATGAGCCCCTGCCAGCAAATGCTGGCAGGGGCTCATGGGAATTGTAGTCCATGGACATCTGGAGGGCCACAGTTTGCCCACCCCTGTATTAGATTATGCAGTGTTGTATGTCATCAAAGAATTTCACTGCTAGGAAACAAATATGAATTTCAAATTAGTTTGGATTACTATTTCAAGGTGGATCTCTCAGACCTAACTCAGGACACAATTTTTGAAATCTGATGGACATAAAAATGGTTAAGTAGTTTGACTCAGCCTTAGTTCTTCCTTATACAATACATATAATCCATCTGTTTCTTTTCTACTGTAAATATAACATTTGAAATATACCGCAAAACATATTATAGTGAGCAGATTCAACCACAAACTTGCCCTTTGCTGAGTGAATTATGCTTCCTCCCAGCCTACACACACAACCAATCTAAGACTCCACATAAAAAGTAAGTACCAACTGCAGGACCATGGGGGGAAACAGAATTATGCTTCCTCCCAGCCTACACACACAACCAATCTAAGACTCCACATAAAAAGTAAGTACCAACTGCAGGACCATGGGGGGAAACAGTTACTGTGGCAGCACTGTTGTGATCACATATAGGACAGATTCATATTACTTATTAACCCTAGTTGCCACTAAAAAGCTCCTCTGTTTTTTGTTCTCTGCTATAAGGAGTAATGTTTATTCTAGCCATTGACTCTAACAGAACATTACTTGAAATCAACATTAATTGCCCATAGAGCTATGTGGTATGCATGGTAGAGGCCCTCCCCTGCAGCCAATGGCTATTTATTACATGTGGGTTCTACTTTTTAAAAAGTATATAAATCAGCCGTAAGACTTTTGTCTAGGATGCAATCCATAAAACATTATACTGATAGTGATTCAGAGCCAGAAACACAGCTCCTAATACCAAACCATATTTTTTTACATCAGTTCATGATACTTACAGATCAATATATTGAACATCCCAAACTATTACCAGATATACTTTTGCAACCTCGGCACTTCTGAAAGTGATGGCTCTAGACATATCAGTTCTCATGTGAATCATTCAAGTTCATCACTACTCCAGTTTTTTTCTTCATCTGGTTTCCTGCTTTTTACAGTTGCAATATGAGACGGCAGTTCTAAACTGCAGCCCCAATTTATCATCTGCTTTAGGGTGGCAAGGATTCTGCATCCAGAGAAAGAAGACTCTGGCTGCATTTGAACATCACACCAAGTCAGCATTAAGCCTGAATGTGCATGAACCCGCTTTTTGCTGGGCTAGCATATGTCTCTCCTCCTCCCTCATATATCACAAAAAAGTGCAATGAAGGAATCCCTTGTTATGTAATAAGTAAATGCAAGAGTTCAGTTCAACTGGAGTTAGTTTCTCTTCTCACAAACCAGGATTTTACTCATGGTTGATTTCTGGGAAGTGGAAGAACACAGGCTCCTGCTAAGCTATGTACCTGCATTTGTATGCCACAGGTAACCAGATGTAATTTCAAAATCAAGATTCTTTCATTTTGCTCCATGTAGAACAGGAGGATAGGCAAAGGTGATGTGTGAGGCTGAGAACAAGCTGTGCTTACATAATTCAGACTTCATACTGGCTTAATGTAACATCTTAAAGATCCTCTGATGCTGATTGGCAAGAAACAACCCTGGAAATCTGCAAAGGAGAAAAATAGGTGGAGGTATGACTATGGCATTAAAACTAGCACTGTGGCAGTGTGTATACCTTTTTCCTTGTCTGCTCTCCTGTATATTTATAAACAAAATTATAAATACACCATGAATCTGCTGTACCTTTTCTCCAGAACACAATGTACCCCATAAAGCTGTTCTGGATTTTCCTCCATAACAGGAACCAGAGTGCACAGAAGTAGGCAGAGAGCATGAAGAACTGGAAGTCATCCCAGGAGTATGTATGCCCTCAGTCTATTACTTACCCATTGATGACAAAGAATATGACCATGGCAATTAAAGATAAGCAACTTAAAAATATTGGCTGGCATTGATTTTATCTGGGTTTTATGATTCCCAAGGTAAATCATATAGTTATGCCTATGAATGTGCATGCTCCTGTATCTTTAAACAGCCCCATGGCGCGGAGCGCCACGGACTGAATAAAGCAGTAAGGGCTGTGTGGGAGGAGTTAGGGCGGGCCCTGTCCGGGATAAAAACTCGGAGGGGCCAATCAGGAGCCACGAAGCGGCTCCTGATTGGCCCCTCCGAGTGTCCATCCCGCCCCAAGCAGCCAACGCCCGAGCCACGGTAAGTTTCCCCCAACCAAGCCGCGCCCCTGAGGGGCAGCCACCAGCCCTGCCAGCCACGCCCGCCTGACCAGCCGCCCGCAGGCTCCGTCTCCCCGTGCTGCCGCCCGCTGTTGTCCCCCCATCCCAGACCCCAGGGAAGCCTTCCTCCTGTGAGGCCTTCCCTCGAACATGACCCCTAGCGCCCATTTTATTAAAAAATAAAATGGGCTTTATTTCTAGTAAATCATATAAAACAGGATTCCACATGCAAAACTGCTGTTTTTCTTACACAGGAACACTGGTTGGGATCTAACTCTCCATAGCCAAGCGAAAAATTTTCCAATTGCAGTATGGGCTATCCACTACAGCAAGGCTCTGAACACAGCTGTTGGATCTAACCGTCTGTTTGAAGAAAAATCAAGCAGCAAACAGAGAATCTATACAGAACACAGAAGTCTGTTAACACCTGTCTATATGTAATGAAAACCCAGTGCAAAGGTTTCTACCACATGCTCTCTCTTGCCCAGGAGGGATGGACCAGAACCAATGGGATGAAACTAGTTCAAATGAAATTCCGTCTCAACATCTGGAAGAAGTTCCTGACAGAGCAGTTTCTCAGTGGAACAAGCTTCCTTGGAAGGTGCTGGGTTCTCCATCTTTGGAAATTTTTAAACAGAGGCTGGATAGCCCTCTGACGGAGAGGCTGAATCTGTGAAGGTTCAAGGGGGTGGCAGGTTACAATGGATGAGTGATAGGGTTATGAGTATCCTACATAGTGCAGGGGGTTGAATGAGATAACCCAGGAGATCCCTTCCAACTCTGTTATTCTATTATTCTAATTCTACCCCAAATATACTATCCAATGAGGAAACAGCAATATGGTGCATTAGCTAAACAGAGACAAGAACCAAACATCTTTCAGTCTAAGCTGAGTTCACGCTCTTTTGCTCAGCAGACAAGCAGGGGCACAGCCCTTCAAAGGAACCATGCGAGCAACTTCCTCTTCCTCGCAAAGAAACATGATAAGCAAAGTTCCAATTCATATGAGCCCCCCTTTACAAGTAAGAATAGCATAAATTGGGCTTCATTTGTGCAGTCCTCTGGAAGAAGGACTACATAATGAGTCTACTGTTACCTTAGGAGTATAGAAAAATGGTATAACATGCTCTATATTGAGAAAAAGATGGATCACACTGGGCTAATCCTCGAACAAGGGTTAACAACCACAGAGTACTGAAGCAATCCTACATTGCTGAGAAGAAAATATACTAGAGTTACAATGTTAATATTAATAGGCATGTATCTAGATTACCAAATCAAATGGCTATTTTCTCACAAAATAACCAGCTTTCCTTATCAAGCTGTGCTTGATAATATAACTTGTTTTTATCCTGCTTTATTATTGTACTGATACTAAAATACCACCGTCACATTTTAAATATGGATCGCAGAACCAAAGTTCACTATCACATCAATGAAGAGAAGATGACAGGGAGAGAGAGAAGCAAAGAGAAAAAGGTTTTCTTTGTCTACAGTTTAAGTGGTGGCTAACCAAATTGACAGTAGCCGTTTACTGAAGTTGGATATTTACATCACAATTTGGACACAGAATAACTAGTGCAGATTGATTTGAATAAGGATGTAAATCACACAGGGGAAAAAATTCCATTATGAAATTCATTTACTTAACAACTGCACATACTAATTGGTTGCTATAACCATTAAAATATTTTTGTTTGCAGTTGAAGTCCTTATACAATCAAGACACAAACCAAACAAACAAAATTGTCCATGCATACTATCTTATGTATCTCTTATAGATGAGGTATTTTTTTGTCTGACTATACACATGCAAGGACTCAGAACCAGATCATCCGTTGAAAGTCTAAGGTTTCCAGCCTCAGTTATTTGGAAATAAATTCCAGTGAACGTGCTCCTAAGCAGTCATACATACAATAAGGCAGTATAGGTTAAAGCTATTGTTGGGAGTCACTGTGCTACAGAGAAGTAAAGCAAATACCCCTGATTTGGGGCTGGTATAGTCAGATATTTACAGTGGTAACAACATACAGCAGAGATCAGGTACTACAGGACCTCTATACAACTCCAGATATCAGGTAACTATATGAACAAACAACTAGATCTGTAGACATAATTGTTAGGATTATTTACTGTTATTTTGTTAGGTTGTTTCCGTGTTAAGCTTGGAACACATACACTACACTTGTTACTCAGTCTTTCTTATAAGTCTGCATTTTTCAATTATGTAACTCATTCATTTCTTGTTTGATTGCAGTATATTGTCACAGTTGGTGGTTTTAGGCCCAGGGAGAGTCTTTTGGAATAGTCCACATCTGTGAACCGGATTAGCAACTGGAGGAGAGCCTCCGTTAGTGGTTGAGGTGATGCTAAGTGGCTGAACCTTCCTGGCTTGGAGGGGGGGCAAGCTCACATCATCGGGCAGCTGTGAGGGATCTAATGAGAGGCTCACACCCATTGGAACCCCCATTTACTATGGCTATTTTCCCCGCACTAATCCCAGTGGCTTTGGTGTGTCGAGGACTCAGCAACCATGGTCTTGTTACTGGGGTCCAGTTTCCACATGGTTGGCCGACTATGAGGAAGCCCAGAGTCTCCCTGGGCTATTCCGCTGCTCTGGCTAGTAAAATAAAGCTGTGGCGAATTCATCGCCAAAAAATCTATTTTAGTGTTTGTGCGCGTCTTCCTTGCTGGCCCACATTTGCCCTCCTGCTAGGCAACAGCATACCATAGAGATCAGGTGCTACTGCACCTGAATACAACTCCAAACATCAGGTAACTATATGAATAAACAACTAGAACCTCAAGGAAGCTCACATATATGACTTCCGTATATTCTTAAGGTCAAAACTTAGATATTTTCTGCTCACTGAGATTTCAAAAAAGAAAACCAGCCTTCAACTCAATACCACTTATAAAAGCTTCAGAGAGCCTTATAACATGTTTATATTGAACCAGATATTTTTACTGAAATTTTGAAATATATAAAATACAAGCTACATTTTAAAAACTGAACTTTAAATTTAAAATCTATTAAGTCTTTTTAACAAGCAGCTTGTACTCACCCTGTACTCACATTCTAATTTAGTCCTACCACCTTTCCATCCCTGTTCAAAAATGTCAGGCACCGATATGCACTTATCCTGAATCATACTAATTTTTTTCTTTGAAGGCAGGACACAGCTCAGTGAACTGCCTCCTCTCTATGCAGACATCTTGCTTTTAACCACAACCTCACTGGTACACTAAAGTTGTTGTACATCTAACATTTCATCACAGTAGGTAATTTTGTACTGCTTCACAATTTCAGCTCCTCACCTAAACCAGCATCAACTTTTTTCTTACTCACTAGTGATGTCCTATTCCCAATTCCCTTCCCCCATCCCAGATTTCATATTTAAATACTATGCATTTATACATGATATATAAGCTAAAATAGTAGTTTCTTGCAGCAGCACCAAATGATGCTAGGACCCATTTCTAAGTCAATTCCTATAATCATAATTTTTCTGAATACCTGAAAAAAACCCGGTGGTACAGGACCTACTGGCATGCCATCTCCTGGGGGAATGTTTCCTAGCACTGGACTGGGAGCTGCTGCAGCGCTCTGAAAAGAACAAAGGAAAAATAAACCTGTGTCATTGCACAATAGGCATAAAACCAAGATACTGCCTTCCACACAGTGTGGTAAGGCAGAAAGTAATACTCTCTACATGACATTTTTCAAAAATTTCCTCAGTTTTAAATCAATACTGCTCATTTTCAAAAATACACAAGCGAAATATTTACTTTAAATTGAAATGTTAAGGTGCTTTAATAAATGGTCTTATAAGTGCATATCAAAGGCAGCTAGCAGAGAAGAATACCCAGTATTCAACCAGCTACCTTGAAGACCAGTGTAATCAGGTGGCTGGTATGAGTCAATTGGCGATGGTCTAAAATTTAGGTTGTCTAAACAGGAAGCCTTAGTATTTGCCAGGCAAAACATCCAAAAGCACAGCATGATCTAGAAATATTAGTGATATTGGCTTGGATCTAAAAATGCCCTGATATGAGTAAAAGACTGTTCCTAACAAAGGGAAAAGGTGTCCCACCTGTCATCAATTGCCTCTTCCTGCAGCAGTCCCACCCACCCCCATGCCACATCCCATGTTACTCCAGCAGTTCCTTTGACCGTAAAAAATGACTCCTCGGGGAACCAAGCACAGGGGCTGCAAGAATGACAGAACCTCCTTCTGTCTTTCCCGCCAAACAGATCACTTAAAATACTTGTTCCTTTCATAATATTTCTGGCAACAACTCAACTATGCAATAAAATGGAAAATAAATTTCTAAGATTTCAAACTAGGCACACCTCCTGTTCCCATTCACCTCTGTTATTACATTAATGATGCAATGCCCTCCTTAAAATCTGCCCTGGCTTCCGGGGGGGGGGGGGAGGAACAGCCTCTGCTTTGCATGCAGAAGGTCCCATTTTCAATCCCTGGTATTTCCACTTAAAAGGATCAGATAGGAGGTGATGTGAAAGACCTCTACCTGAGAGCTGTTGGTAGACCCTAGAGCTGTTGGTAGAATGAGTAAACTATACTGACCCTGATGAACCAATAGCCTAATCTGGAACAATTTTGCTGTATAATATAAAAAAGCTAAGGCCTAGGTGGGTGGAGAGTGGGTGGGGCCAGACCAATCTTTGGACCAACACGGAGGCAACACGTCCCCCAGCCCAGCCAGGGGCAATCTGGTGACAGTCGCCACCAGTCTGCCCCTGACCACCACAGGGAGAGGAGATCGGTAGGGCTGCTGAGGGGGGTGAGAATAGAGGCTTGGACAGGCTGCACCAGACCTTTTCGCCCCAGGGCTATCCCAATTGTCACGTCCAACAACTTCCTTCACTCTGCCTCAGACCACTGACAGAGCTGACAGGTGGCTGGTGAGTGCACTCCTCCCCCCTCCCTTCAGGCCTGCTGTGAAGGAGCCTCTAATAGGCCCAGATTGAGGGGAAGTGTTTCTGAGAGCAATGCAGAGGAGTCTGTGGGGGTTCTTGTGCTTTCCTTCTGAGAAGGGGGGGACCATTCCCTTTCTGCCAAACAGTAGGCTGACAGGAAGGCCACAGAAAAGCCCCTTCTTGCTTAAGATACTGCGCTGGCTGGTCTCACTGGTGGAAGGAAGAAACAGCCAATTCATGTGCATTTCTTCTTCGTGACTCTGCAGATTTTAGGCCTACTGCACAGGGTTGTTGTGCAGACAAAATGGGATGCTGTTGTGGAGGTTCTTTTACATCTGCACAACATCCCTGTGCAATAGGTCTAAAGTGTTTCAACTCAACAACAACCTGTGTTGGAGGCCTTAAATGTTTATTCTCCGAAACAATCCTGTCCAAACTCCAAAGCAGCCCTTTCTGCCTGGGGAAGTAATCTTTATACTCTTCAGATGAGCTGTAATTCCAGGAGCTCTCCAGACCCCACTTGGAGGTTGGCTATCCCTGGGTTGGAAATATTCCTGGAGGTTTGGAGATGGGACTTCAAATTGCACAATGCCTCAGATTCCGCCCTCCAAAGTAGACATTTTTGCCTGCAGAGCTGATCATTATAATCTAGAGATGAGCAGCGATGATAGAGGCTTGACGATGATAGAGGCTTGCAGACTGTGTTTGGGTGGAATGGTGCGGGTGTGTCCCTCCTGGGTAATGGTCTTTGGTTAGCCCTTACCAGCAACTGTTTGTATTCTGGGGTGCAGATAGACAGACAGACCAGCATCAGTCCTGCGAGTCTGGAAAGTTCAGGAAGATCTAAATAAAGGACATTTACAGCCTGAAACTGTAAATAGTGAACATGTAAATGGCTGGAGAGCCATGGGAACTTTTTTCAAGCTTGACCTGGTAAATAAAAATAACACTATTTTCCAGGAAGGTCATATGAACTCAAAGGCATAAATGGCCCAGAATTTTAAGTGGACTTAGGTAAATAGACAGTGAGACTTTCGAAGGAACTAGGTGTTCCACTTATACTGGGCAATGACGTGGCCTTGCGGACAACAACAGGGACTGCAGTTGCCAGCAGTAGGCATCAGGCTTCATAAGAGCAGACATCACCAGCCAAGCAACCAAGGGTAGTCTTGGGCCACATGTATTTCTTTTGAAGGGATGCATGTGAGGGGAAAGAGCTTTCCCTTCAGCCTAACTTCCTGGAGATGAGTTGTATTTCCAGGGGATTCTCATACACCACCTGGAGGCTGACATCCCTAAACCTCAGTGGGCTACAATGCTACACAGTCACCCCTCCAAAGCAGCCAATTTTGCGTGGGGAGCTTATCTTTATAGTCTGGAAATGAGCAGCAATTCCAGGAGATCTCCAGGCCCCACCTGGAGGTTGGCTGTTCCTGTTCTGAATATATTCCTTGAAGTCTGGAAATGGGGCTTTAAAAGTGTGTAATGCCCCTGCAAGCCTCCTAGCACCCCCTGACCTATTTCAGGTCAAGAAAATATTGCAAAGAGGAGGTAAGGTTGCCAGATTGGTTCATGTTCTGGAATTTCAGACTACCTAGGTGTGAATAAACCTGACTAAGGTCAAGACTGCAGTGCACAGAGAGACCACCTCTTAGGGTTGCCATTTTCCAAGTGAGGCTCTCTACCCCACCACCCTCACGGAGAGTCTGCTATGGGAAGAGGAAGGGAAGGCGATTAGAAACTGCTTTGAGACACTGGAGATCTGCACGGTGACTGTGGCCCATTCCCAGTTCTCTCAGACCTCTCACAGCCCCACATCCCTCACAGATTGTATATTGTGGGGAGACGAAGGGGAAAGGTGCTTGTAAACCGCTTTGAGACTCCTTTGGGTAATAAACATCAGGGTACAAAAATCTGGCTCTTCTTCTAAGGAGCAACTGTGAAAGAAGCATGTGGGCACATAACATTTTATCAACAGTAAAAAAAAATGGAGACAGAAGGACCAGGGTGGACACCTGTGTATTGTGACTACCCCATGTGGATTAGGGCAGGGGGACATTTCAGTGTATGTGGCCTAATTCACACAAGAAGAGAAATTACGTTGAACGCAGAAATGGGAGGAATTGGTTGCCATGTAATCTCCCCCTAAGAAGAGTCTCCAGTCTGATTTTTCCCTTCACATATCTGATGGCTCTTGAAAGCTCATCTGTAACTACTATGCCACAATTCCCAAAGGTCAGTCCTCTCCCACACTCAATGAACATTCCACACCACAGGTTCTTGACACCCATATCTCCACACCCATGCCTTCATTTGTTACCATGCCACCACAACCTGCCATACAACACACACATTCAACCCCATGCCCTTACAGATTGGACAACTCCTCCCCTTTCTCTTCCCACTGTATTCCTGGATACAATGGGCTTTGCCCCTAGTTTAGTATAAACTGCATCTGTGTCTGCTCATGGATATAGCACAAACTCTGTACTCTATGACTCTACAACTCTACGGCTTGCCCCTTGTTGTTCCTTTAGCATGAACTTCCTCACAAAACACCTCTATCACTTCCTTCAAATTGCTTCTCAAAGACCATAACAATAATGAACACATATTTTTAAAAATTAAACTCCACTTCTCTGTCCTCCATTTATTTTCTACCTTATGCCAATTATATGCATCTGACAAATACAGGGACTGGTCTTAAATTTTTGCGATTTGTCATACACACACATACAAAACCAAAAACCAGACAAACAGCCAGTTCTGTTCATTCACTCAAAAGCTAGAGATGGAGAGCTTGGGCCAAACACCACCTCCTCTTGTGGGTTCATTGCATGATTTGGACAAGACCCCACTTCTGTGCCTCCGTTGTCCCTCTAAAAATGGAAGTAACAGTCATCATCCTCTCAAGGGCTGGTGTGTAGGTGTAAAAACCTTTAAAGAATTTTTTTAATTAAAGAAATATTATTTTAAAACACTCAATGTAAATGGATTTAACTACATTTCAAAGACATAGTTTATAATTTTGTACCTAACATATTTATTAGGTTTTTAGCTTGTTTGAAGAGATCTAACCTTTTAAAAAAAATCAGAAGCTTTCAAACAGGATTTGCTTATAGATTAATGGACTGAATATATGATTCTGCTATATCCTTTAAAAATAAATTGTTAATTTTGGAATATAGAAATATCAGTTTAAATAAAAAGGTTTTTTTGAATGGCCTGAAACATCACAAGTAGAGATGTGTTGAAAAGAAAAGAAAAAGGAATCCAACATTGTATTAAGAAGCCAGGTATGTTTAATGTATAAAGTCTTCCTCTCAGTAGTGAATTTTATTAGGCAAAGACTTATGAGACAATAAGCATATGAGCATAGAACACAAGATTCAGTTTCATTTTATTAATGAATTCCTAATACCTACTCCATGGAATATTACTTATTCAAATTAACCAGCCACTGGATGTCACTTTTGCACCCAGTAGATGGAAGTAGACCTCTAAATTACATTTTCAAGCTTTTAACACAATAACCAGCTTTAAAGAGTATTCCATGTAATTCTAAGAACATCAGAAAACTAAATATGATTAGGCTGACCTAAGGTGATGCTTTCATCCCTCCCCAAAGCTAAACAAGAATGGGGATGAGAGAAAACACAGTTCATTAACTAATATTCAGCATGTAGAAAACCAGTAAACATTTAGGCATTAGATCATACCAACTAAAAATTTCAAGTAGCCCGAGACTGCATAAAGTAGCTAGTATCTGCTCATAGCTGAAACAGAACATGTGACCATGGAAGTGACACTTTCACCCTTGTGGGCTTCTTACACTAGAATCTTGCTTGCTGTCCAATCAGTCTGATTTCCTCCACTTGAAATCAGAATGGGACTCTTAACTTAAAAAAAAAACTACCTACCTAGAACAACCAGGACGAGGCTCAACATTCTAAAGAAACCCCAGCCCCTCTGATTACAGCCGTGGAAGAGAAATGGAGAGGATATGAGCAGTTGCTTTCAGCAGTCAATTTAAACCACAGAGGAGTTAAAAAATGGTTTTAATCTCTTAGCCTGGGGAAAAGCTAACAAGGAAGAGATGAGAAGTGCTGATACAGAGATTTTAAAAATAAAATAAAATGAAAAGCTTTTATTTATAGCTTTCCCTGGATCCAAGTGAAAGTGGTATTGGGGTATTGGGGGGAGAGAGGCATCTGCCACCTCTGCCACTGAAGACCAGAAGGTCTCTTCCAGTCCTTACTAGCACTAGAACATGGGCTCCCAACCAGGGGTCCATGGATCCCTCAGGGTCTGTGGAAGTTCTGAAGTAGCATGGTATGGGGGGGGGGGGTCTGGGCTGGTGATGTGGCCAGCTGACAATTTCTGGAGCTCTTCAAAATCTGAAAATTATTTCAGGGGCTCCTCCATAGTCAAAAGGTTGAAAATGGCTGCTCTAGAACCCATCCAGTTGTGGCAAGAATGAGACTTTCCACCCTGCATTCTTCCACCACTGCTGCCATGCTCTTCCCTAGAGGCCTAGGTAGTAGCCTACTTGGGGCAACAGAATAGCTTGAGCAAGTCTTATAGTAACAAGATCTGACAATATAAGCAATAGGAATAACTGAGTGCTCAGTCATCCTCTCAAGCTTATTAGAAACATGAGGCACAATGAATTATAGCAGATTCTATTAAGGTCCAATAAAATTGTACTAATCAACAATTAATGTTATGTGATTATAATGAACCCATGTTCTCCATTATTTTTTTTCTGGAGTTAGAATGGTTAAGATATATAATTGTCTATGGTATTCTACCTTACAGTATATGAAAGTGGATTCCCAAAGCAATGGATGATATTTCCATTTTATCCTCATGGTTTGAGAGAAATGTAATATCTGAACCACAACCTCAAGAAACAGCTGAGTGCCCCCCCCCACCCCATGGCCAGATAAAAACAAGGAGAATTAATACATAAGATATAGTTGAGGAATTTTGCATTCCATATTTTTAAAAAGTTTCTTATTGTGAAACACAATATTCTGTAAGTTTACTTCTCTACAACTATGTCACACTATTCTTAATCCCATGTGCCACACAAACTTATAATTAGTCCATCATAGAGAGATCTTTTAAGGAAATAATGAGGACACGTGCAATGATAAAGTAAAAGAGATCATATAGAAGTCAACCAGCCTACCGAGAAATTTAAAAAGCTATCCTTCAGTGATCAAATATGTATTGCGGTGTGCGTTACAAAATAAATAACGTATCATTATGGCCTATTTAAAGTCTGAAACCACTGCTAACAGGTCTCATAGTTTACAATCTGAACAAAATATCAAAATCTGTACATTGTGACCTTGCTGTTTTTCTTGTATGTTTTGTAAGCATGTGATAGTTTTATAAATCTATTGAAATAATTTACTGTGGGGGTTCATAGTCCCATACCATGGGTGCCATTCTTGAACTTAAGTGTCTATTTGAAATTAGTTTGTCTTTCAAATAACATAGTCATACAGATTCAACTATGACTTTATTATACAATAATTGTTTTTAATATTGAAGATAGAACTTTGCAGAGCTCATAACTATCCTTAGGGAAAGCCTCAGCTGTAATGCAAACGTCTCTAGAGAACAAGCTTTTTGAACTGCATCCTGGAAGAAGATAACATTGCATTAAAGTAAACACAATCTCCGGATATTAGATGAAGATAAATGCAAACTATGGGGTGCTTGGTCTATGGTTTATTGTGGAAAAGAATGTTACAGAAAATGAACTATTCATATCCATGCAACTGGTTGTGACTAGGCAGGGTTATGTTGGGCCCAAATGAGACACAACATTGAGTATTCCATGATCACAGTTTCCAAGGGCCTTGTTTTTTTTTAGTGCAACCACTAGGCACAAGGGACAGATTCTGATCACCATATGAAGCAGGGGTTGAAGTTTCCTCCTGCCTCTGATGTTTTCCAAGTCTTAAATGATCCTGAAGAGCCCCATTCAAATCATGTCGCCCTGGGGTGTCTCAGGTCAGGAAAATGACACAGGTGAGAGAACCTATTTCCCCTAGTGCTGCTGACAGGCCAAGAATCATTCCTGATAATTATTTATTTTAAAGGTGGGAGCTCAGATCATACAACTTCCATCTAGCATTCTGTTAGGTTTGTCCTTATTGCTAGCGCAGAAGAAACTACAACAGAACAATGTGGGATACTGTGAGGCCCTAGCCCAACACTGTTGTGCTGTCACAGCTGCCAAAGGCAGGTGGAGGGTTCTAGGGCCACAAAAGATTCTAAGTGAATAATTGTCTGGAGGCCTAGGGCAAGTTCTGCTCACTATCTGTGTTATGAGTGTTGATACACCAAGAATTACACAGTGCTTTTTCTGGAGGCTAGATGAGCTCAGAAATACAAATTAAACCAGAACAACTCACGAAACACCCACACACACCCATCCAGACAGCTGGCTCTTGCTTACACAAATCTTTTGTTCTCAGCAGCTACCACCACAGCTCACCTCAGGCTCTGAGTACAGGTTAAAATTAGATGGAAAATGTCACATGGCTCAAACTAGACTGCTGAACTCCTACAAAGCGTATGACTTCTCTCAAGGTGCAGATTTGAACAGCAGGACGAGTAGACAGCAATGGAGACATGACCTTTCTTCCACTTGCACTCCCCTCAAGCAAAGTATATTTAGTCATCCTTATCAAAACAGGATTATTTGGGAGTTAGGATCCACTAGAAGAAACAAAACAACCAAGGGCAGAAAAGACTAGCTATGGTTTAAGTATCTTCCCACCTTGAAAAAACTGGACATGTCCCAATCTTAATACATGGGAATACCACAATCACACCTTAGTTTGACCTCTCTATAAAAAGAGATAATTTAAAGATCTAAGCAGTTAAGAGAAAAAACGAAGAGAATAATGCCAGTAGATGGGCATGGTATAATATACTTTGAACAGAAAGAATGAAGTACTATTATCTTTTGTCCTACAAAAAGGAATTTGCATTAAGACCGTTCCAGTATGAAAAACTCTGAACTCCTAAAAGCAGGTTTAGGTCAGCTACTTACAGATGTATCTAGATACTTCATATGACACAATTATTTGAAAGCTCATGATGATGTTGGATGCATCTTGTTACCTGCAGCAACATTCTCCAATCATCAATAAAGGACATAAATGGAAGTAGTTCTCTGTTCAGATGAATGCTTTATTCCCAGGACCAGAAATGTTTAGAACAGGATCAGCCTGCCCTGTTTGAAAGTCAAAAAAGCATGCTATCTGCAAAGCAGCATACTTGTAATGTAGCAGAGGATGACAAAACAGTAGAAACAATGTTTCAGCATTGGGGACCCATAATATGGCTTCTACTTTAAGGTAAAAAAAACAGTTTAGCAGCACCCTGATAAATCATGGGAATAGTAGAATCCATTTGTAATTCTTTAGCTGTAATTTTATTTAGTTTGAGGGGGAACAGCAACTAATATGTGAAGAAAACGTAAATATAAAAACTTACGCAGGAGTTTGGAATAAGAGTAAGATCAATATATAGTTCCAGGTCTAGTGGCTTCAAGAATATTGGCTAGCAGAGAATCAATTATTTGCTTCACACAGTTTAATGCAAACTTAATTACTCTAATTAACACGTGTAATTAAGTTAATTAATGTTATTAAAGTTACTATAATCCATGATTTGATTACAGACTAATAAGTGTTGATTTTAATCTACGAGACCCACAATGCTCAGGAACCTTCCACCCTAAGGGACTTTTATTTTTGCCACAGTGACCATATTGGTTTAAGGGGGGAGGATAGTTGCCAGTTGATAACCAGGTGAATAGCAATTTAATTAATTCCTGAGAAATACAACTTTCTTGCACGTTTTAAGCCAACTACAGTCCAGAGAAGTGGTCAGGAACTAGATTACCTTGATCAAAAGACTTTTTCATTCAGTTTAAGAGTGGATATTGCATATAAAGCTTCCTCCCCTTTTTAAAAAGCATTTTGTAAGAAGGCAAATTCTACCTATAAAGCAAAACATATAACAGCACAGCAATATTTTTTTTCAGATATGGAAGTGATATTGCCACAAACTAAATGAATACTACAGTGCTATCTGTATACATTTGTTTTGTATTCAAAATAAAATTTAAAGCATGTTGCTTCATTTTTATATTGCAAGTCATCTTAAAACCAAAAGCTTTACATAAGTTTCATTTTGTATACAACATAAAATCCAATAAATCATATAATTTTTTCACTGAATTAAATCCACTCCATGAACTAAAACACAACAGACGAAAAGAACAGTTAAGGCACAAATAAACACCAGTTCACCAACAGTGTGTCAAAATATCAACTGGACTTCAATTCTCCAAGATGAACAATACTGGTAGAAGTACAATGCTAAAACAACAGAGGTAAACTAGGCATTTATAGACTATAGCAGCAGGTATTTCACAATTACTAACTTCAATTAAAAACAAATTTGTATGTTACAATTCCCATATTTCCCCACAAAAACAATACACTTAACCTTTAATCTGTAGTGATTATCATTAGTTATAGAAGATTTTTATCAAAACAAATTAATACAATGACTAGTTTTATATTCTAGTAATGTACTTTTAGTTATGATGTATTGCTCTTATTGTAGACAGAACGAACATGAGTTCTTCAACAGAACTAGTTATGTACATTTTAGTGTTTCAGAAATGGTAGTCGTACCTTCTATAAAGAATAAAAGCATAAAGAACAGCTCTGCTAATTAGTACTACAACACACAATACTGGAAAAGGTTAGAGCTAATTCATGTCATCATCTTTGCTTTTTAATGACTGGACCTGTCATGGCAGTGGTCCCCAACCTTTTTATCACCGGGGACCGGTCAATGCTTGACAATTTTACTGAGGCCTGAGGGGGGGGGTAGTCTTTTGTCGTGGGACATCGTCACTGCCTGAGCCCCTGCTCTGCTTGCTTTCCTACCGGCGCCGCTGACTTCCCGCCGCCCGCTGGGGGGCACTGCCAGCAGCAGCTGTGCAGTTCCATGCCGAGGGGGAGCCCCTGCTTTGGTGGCTGCTTGAGAGCACCAAAGGTGAGCTGGCGGCAGAGTGGCATGGCAGCCCCCAGGCAGCAGCTAGGGAGGAGGACAAGGAGGAGCCGCGGCCCGGTACCGACTGATCCACGGACCGATCCCGGACCCCGGACCGGGGGTTGGGGACCACTGCATCACGGGATACAGAATAAAACCATAAATAGTCAAAACCACATTTGCAGAAAAATATTGGACTGCACTCAACAATAAAACTCAAACATCACAGCTATCATAGTGGAGATTCTGAAGTCAAGTAGGCTCTGAAAGCCTCCTAACAATTACAAAAAGTGCTTAATGAAGGGTGCCACAGCAGAGAGGCTGTGGTCCCTATCTACTGAAAGACCAACCAGCCCATCATAGAGTTCCAAAGCTTAGTTGTTTCCCATATTTGGCCTTGTAGTAATGTGGACATATACATCTATAGGTCTGTAAATGAAAATCAAGTGCAGGTATGAAAAAAGTGGGGAAAAAAGTAGATAAGTAAACCATTCAAAATATCTTCTAGAGTAGCAGATTTGAGGACCACCTCCGGCGGTGGGGAACAGCCGGTGGCCGAGGCACCGCGCATGTGCGGCAGCGCCCCCTGGTGGTGAAAAGGCACATGTGCGGAGCTGCCGCTTCTCTTGAGGCCTGGTGAGCTTTACGCTACGGGGGGGGGGGGAGAGGCAGGTGTGGTGGCCTGTTACCGAGGCCGCAGACCGGGGGTTGATGACTCCCGTTCTAGACAATATATTAATTGACTCCTCTGGGATCTTTTTAGTACAATGGAGTAGAAGCCTATGCTATATTGGGAGGTGCTCAGAGTGGTCAAGCAGTTTCTCTAGAGTGGGGGTCATCAACCCCTGGTCTGTGCCTGCCTCCCCCACACACAGTGAGAAGGGAAGAGGCAGGTGCGGCTGCCAGCATGCAAACGCGCATGCACACACTTGCCGCGCATGTGCATAAGCACCCCCTGGTGGCCAAAATGCGCATGCATGGCAACTGCGTGTGCGCGTTTGCGCGACACCCAGACCGTCGGCTCTCCCCTCATCCCCGGAGGTGGTCCCTGACCTCAGAAAGGTTGGGGACCGGCAGGGCATCGGGCCGCACCCCCGCTGGCCATGCCCGCGCATCGGGCCACGCCCGCACATCGAGCCACGGCCACGCGGCCCGGCCCTGATTCCCTCTCCCCGCCCTCCCGCAGTAAGAAGCTTCCCAGGCCGCAAGCTTGCGGCATGGGAAGTTTTTTACTGCGGGGGGGGGAGGGGAGAGGGAGCCGCGGCCCGGCGCAGGTTGGGGACCACTGCTCTAGAGGACAAGCAGCAGGGTATAGAGGTCAAGACCTTCACTTGATGTTACCTTCTGGCACTGGGATTCAGACTTTGACTGTCTCTGAATGTGGAGATTGACCTCAGTCACCATGGCTAGTAACCATTGATCGATTTGCTTTAGGATGCTTTGGGCTGATCCTGCGTTGAGCAAGGGGTTGGACTAGATGGCCTGTATGGCTCTTTCCAACCCTATGATTCTATGATTTTATCCTCCATAAATCTATCTAATCCCCTTTTAAATCTGTGTACTCCTATGGCCATCACTACACCCTCTAGCAGGGAATGTATTCATTTATTGTTGGATTAATAGGATTGCTCTCTTGTCTCAGCAGCCTCAGAGTGGTGTACAACAATTTAAAACCAAGAATGTAATAAAAGCAAAATGATCATTTAGAACCATCTAAATCCCAGGCCCTATCAAATTACTCACTACATCCATAGTATTAAAAGGGAGTATTTTGAGGGGTCGGGGGCTTAGATTTTTCTGATGGCCCGGCTCAACAGAATGCCTGGCGGAAGAGCTCCATTTTGTAGGCCCTGTGGAACTTAATGAGCTCTGGCAGGGCCTGCATCTCCTCTGGAAGCCACCATGTGGGAGCCAGGACCAAAAAGGTCCTGTTCCTGTCCAAAGCCATGCAAGCCTCTCTTGGGCCAAGAACCACCAGATTGTTGGAATTGGCAGAGCATATTCAGAGAGGCAGGTCCCTCAGGTATGCCAGGCCCAGACTTCAGATCAAAGGCACCACTTGAACCTCATCTAGTATTCCCCTGGGAGCCAATGCAGCTGCCTACGCATAGGGAGTATATGAACCCTCCATGGTGTTCTGGTGAGGACTCTAGAATTTCACATTTTTTAAAGAAGCATTTATTTTAGTCCTGAACCTCTTCCAAACAATGAATCCTTACACAACTATTAAGAAGTGCAGTGGTGGAGAGGTAGCAGTGAACTTGATGACATATGAATGATCAGTTAAAAGAGAAGATGAATAATCAGATAGACAAAATGGTAAAGGAACAGAGTTTCCCCCCAAAAAATATCCACCCTCTGACCCATCCTTATCAGTTGCATCTACTGGGTGGTTTACATATAATTGGGGCAAATTTCACATTTTTTCCTCCAAGAAAACATATGCAATAAACTTAAAACAACTTAAAATCCCACATGTATAAAGTAGTATATTTGGCATATGTAGAGAACATAAAAGTATATTTAGGTTTTCTAAAAGAAACATTGTCTTTAAAAGCATTTTACTCCTTTGAAAAGATTTTTCCCAGTATCCCAAGTCCATCTCTTAAAGTCCTAAAAAATATCCTCCTGAATTTTTTTTTTGGGGGGGGGGGGGGAAGAGGCGCTTTACATCTGTAGGCAGACCACTATAGAATCTTCATCCTGGAGGGTGATTAGGAAAACACAGCCTTTCTTTTGTAGATAATCCTTTCTAGTCTTTTAGATATATAAATTCTATTCACAACTTTAACAGTGAGCATCTCCAATCCAGAGTATTCTACAGGTGATAGTGCTATGCACTCGGCTAACATACACAGTATCCATGTTTTCTGAAATATGTTGCTTTACATTGGTCTCTACGCGCTAAGAAAGTCCTGTAATGAAGTGTACACAATACTTCAGTTTGTCAGAAAAGAAGAGTTATCTGTCTCTCAAATTCAAAAAACAGTCTTCTTCAGAGATGGCACAGACATGGTCTTCAAGCAATGCTTTCAAATATTTACCATTGGCCATGAGAAGGATGACACCATAGGAATTTACAAAAAATGAGTTCTAATGGGAATTTCATACCAAAATCAAATGAAAGGGGGAAAGTGTTTTTTAAAGTCAACAAATATATTGCAATACTTGATTTTTATTTTATTTTTTACTCAATCTGCTGTCAGAATGTCTTCGCTTTCATACCGGGCTTGAGGCTCCCTCTAGCCTTGTTCTTAAAGATGTCAAGTTCAACTTATGAAAACTGACTTTTAGATTTAACCTTAGGAAAGATATCATGGTTGTTTTTGCTTTTCAGACCACAGTCAAAAAATAAAACCCTCCTCCATATTCTATGACAAAACAAGTTTTACCAAGACAGGAGTGGCAAAAAAGTTAAGGGGTGGTGGTAGAACAACTACACCGGCTTTCACTGGTTCTGTAGAACTTTTATCTTTGAATGGGATGTGAAACCATCTGGTACAAATGTACGTTAATGAACACAGAAAGAGTAGCATATAGTGCACAGCCAGTCTTTGTATGCATTGAAGCTCATTCTGAACTTATTAAAATAAGGGATAAGACCCTTATATTTCCATTTGTAAACTGTAGAATCTGATCCTACTGATCCAGGCCATCCTCTAAAATAGAATTCCGAGCCCAGCAGTTGGATCAGCTGGTGCAGAATAGCACATCTCAGGTATTATAATGGGAAGCATGCATATTAGCAAGTGTCTGACAGTATTAGTAAGAACAGTAGCAAGTGTTTTCATTTTTATTTGTGCCTTGTTCAGGAGTAATTGGACATTCTTGGTGAACCACATTTTCAGGGTGTGTAAGACATAGAGTTAAATGTTTTCTTACCATTAAATGAGCAGTGTTGTGGTTAGTTTGTCCCCCCCCCCAATAAAAAGTAATAAAAAGTGTAATTTTTAAAAAGAACTGTATCTTTCTATAATGGTCTGCTAGTGGTTAGCAGAAAACACTTCTTGTTTTTATTGGAAATTGTGAAGCAGGGCTGGAAAGGTCCGTACTGTGAACCAGTGACTTAGGACCTATGCCAACAGGATCCTACTCTCTTAATATAATGGCAACAGTAATAATAAGCATCATTACAATTTCATTCCCCTTGTTCATTTTTGTACCAGCCATTCATGTCAGACACAATCAATCAATCTGGTCTGTTAGAGGCTCATTTTGAACTTGCATACAAATATTAAAGACATGTCAGTCAATAGAAAACCTTGATATACAGCTTTAACAACATGAAAATTCAAAATATCATAAATAAGGGAACCCAACTGCGTGATTTAGATGCAACATAACTTGCCATTTTATCTACAATAGAAATTTGTCTTTAGTATAATTCATTCCTCAGGCACTAGCGCTAAACTGTAAATGTTTAGGATTATTGAAAATAGAAGTTCTTTTATGAAAAACCTGTTTACAGAAAAATACCTTGTTTAACCTTGGTACATGATACATGAATAAGCCTCTTACCACATGAACAATATAGAGTAGCCAAAATACTATTCTACTAAGAATAAGGAATTTCCTACCAAAGACAGAAAACTGAATTTGTAAAGCAATTGTAGAAAAGAGTTAAATGTTCTGAAACTACCCTTGTGGTTCTGTGAGGCATATCTTATCCCAGTGTTAATAACTCAACACTACCCCAATTGCTAGTATGCTGCCAACCATTAGGGATGCTGTTGCAGTACTATTCCCTATAGGGTTGCTGCACTGTTCTGTAGTCATGAATTTCTTAAAACTTCTTTGTTCACTTCTCAGTACTGGATTTAGCTTCAGTTAACAGAGTGATAACTACAGTTTCTGTTGTAACAGCTAAACTTGATTCACAGCATCAGTGTGGCATAAAGCCGCTATTACTCTCTGTTATGTAATGAGCAGAAGTGGAGTATTCCACTTTTATTGAATTAGATCCCACAGGTCTAATTCATACAGCCAAATTTGTCATTCAACTATAAACCATGTTCAATGGAACTTTATTTCAAAGGTAAGTGAATTTAGGATCACTGCTTGGGAGTATTAAAGTTGTCGTGTTCGTGCTACTGAAATGTAGTAGCTGAAGACATAACATTATTGCTTTAAAATGAGCTGAATAATAATTTCAATGAAATATGTTCTTCCCTAAACTAACACTTAATTTCACCCTACACCTTCAAGTTCTCAGGAGACCAAGATCATTTCCATCTAAAGGCAACCATAACTATTTACAGTGGCCATTTCCCTCAAAGTTGCATCTCTGTGTTAACACCTGTTAACTCACAAGGGAACTTTGCCATTGACTTCAATAAGAGGTGACTGTATTTTCAATAATAAACAATGTTGAAGTCAGTGGCAAAGTTCCTTCGTTAGGTGAACAGAGCATATTGAACCAGTCTTTTCTTGTTTCAGTTCTTGCTTACAAAAAACTACCATACAGACCTGATGGCAATCTCCAATTTTAGTTTTGCATTGCATTTTAGCACTGATCCTGAGAGGAAAGGATGGCAACACAGTTGATAAAAGAAACTGTCATATGCCAAGTCAAAATGTGTTCTTTGAACAAAAAGCTTTCCAAAAACTTAGTTGGGGGACGCTCTATGCTTCTGAATTTATTTAAATCTAAAGTTGAAATGCTTTAATACCAAACAGGACTTAAAATTCTAAATGAAAATAACCCAATAAACACTATTAACCTCTTTCCAAGAAATGAATGTCAACCTACAGCTCAAACCCCATTAAATGTTCTGGCAAATAAAACTTTCTAAAAACTTCTACCTAAAAACTTCCAAGGACAATATCCAGCTAAAAACTTCTTTCTACCTAAAAACGTCTAAGGCGCTTCATGATACCCATGTATCTGAGGGTCCGCCTCTTGCTCCATGCCCCACAAAACTTTATGCTCTGTGGATTGCCAACTTGCTGGTCGTCCCTGGCCCCAGGGAAGCATGCCTGGCCTCAACCAGGGCCAGGGCCCTTTTGGCCACCCACTTGGTGGAATGAGCTCCTGAGGATGCTGCGGGCCCTAGAGGACCTTCCGGCATTTCACAGGGCCTGCAAAACAGAGCTCTTCCACCAGGTTTATGTTGAGGCCGGCGTGGCAAGAAGATCTGGTGGGCCACCCGGTGCTAAGAGGTATAAGCGTTGTAAGCATTTGTCATCTATGCTCCCTCTTCCCACTCCTCTGTGTAGATTTTTTTTTTGAGGGGGGTGTTAGAAGGTTGAATACTGCCATGTCTTTTTAGGATTTTGATTTTATAGTATAGTTTATGACTTGGAGTGTTTTAATGGGGCTTTATAGGGTTTTTATATGGACAAACTGTAGCTTGCCATGAGCCGGTTCTGGAAGTAGCGGGTAATAAGTGTAATAAATAAATAAATAAATAAATAAATAAATATCCAGCTAAAGAAAATATCCAGCTACAGCTCAAAAAGTTATTGCAAACTTCAAAAACTTCTAAGTATTACCTACCTTCCGCCAGGCCTATTGTCGAGGCCAGTGCCCCCCTTTTTAGATCAGGCCCCCCCTTTACATCTACATCAGCAGTGACCCCTGGTTTTTCGGATAGTTCCGCCACCATCAGGTAGGGAGGGTCGGGTGGGTTGGGGATTGTTTTAGGTGTTTTATGTACTAGGGGTTTTATGAGGGTTTTACATGTTGTTACCCGCAGCGAGCCTCAGGGGAGCGGCAGGCTAGAAATATAATAATAGTAATAGTAATAGTAATAATAATAAAAACTTCTATTGACAATATCCAGCTTAAACAGCCCCTTCCACAGTGTTGGAACCACTACAGAAAAGGAATTGATTCTGGTGGATGAGAGGCTAGTAAGACCATAAAGATATTAAAGACCAGAAAGAGAAACAGAATTCTTCTGCCATCTTACATGTTATTAATATTATGATACTAGAAACTATACCAAGTAAGTTATTACACTAGCAGATAATCTTCTGAAGTTATAAATGGAATAAAGTGTATGTTTTTCAGCATTCTAGACATCGTATTTTGGGGCAAGTTACACTTAAGGCAAAAATATTAGACTAAGACAGACAGACAGATAACGCCTAAATGGAAATGAATTCTAGATGCTTGACCAATGGCCACATACATTGAGAACTGACTTGACTCATTTAAAAATCAAAATCATATTTAAGTTCTCAAAAGACTTCTTGTCTGTGTTGCATGGACACAGCTAGCACTATTAAATTCAAGACTGTATTGTAGTTTTGACTGATACTTTGTAATGGCCATCTTTACTCTGAGCACCTGAGAATGTCTACATTAATTTCCAATTAACAAACAGCACTACAATCTAACTCCAACTTTAATATAATTCATTCCTCCAACATTTCATTTACCAACAGTATGAACACATATAGTAATGGGTGCACCACTACTTACAGCACTGTGAAGTTACTAACAGCATGATCACATTTCACCAACAATTATACTCATGCCAATTACTTATGATGCCACATTACTTATGATGCCACAGTTTATGATCTTTAACCAGCTCTTTAAATTTTTGTGAAAACTACTGTTTAACTCCTAGGAAGAAAGGCCAGGTATAAATGAAGTCAATAAGTAAATAAATATTTTTTTCTCTAAAGTTGAAGGCCATTGATTTCAGAACAAGAAGAAGAAGAGTTGGTTCTTATATGCCGCTTTTCCCAGCCCGAAGGAGGCTCATAGCGGCTTACAGTCGCCTTCCCATTCCAGGGATAATGCTTGAAGCATTTAATTATTGGGCAAACTCATACTTCAGTAACAAATTAAAATAGTGACAGGTGCTCGAATTAAGACTAGTGCTGTTTTATTGTCTTGTACACTTTAATTTGAAGAAATTTTTAAAAGAATATTACTGTATGAACACAGCAGAAAGTTTGGTAGTTTATATCTTTAGAGCCAGTTTGGTGTAGTGGTTAGGAGTGCGGACTTCTAATCTGGCATGCCAGGTTCGATTCTGCGCTCCCCCACATGCAGCCAGCTGGGTGACCTTAGGCTCGCCAAGGCACTGATAAAACTGTTCTGACCGAGCAGTGATATCAGGGCTCACTCAGCCTGACCCACCTCACAGGGTGTCTGTTGTGGGGAGAGGAAAGGGAAGGTGACTGTAAGCCACTTTGAGCTTCCTTCAGGTAAAGTGGCATATAAGAACCAACTCTTCTTCTATATAAGTAAATTCTGCATCTTGAGAGTACTATAGATGTAAAACTAGAGTCCCGTTCCTTCAGGTTCTCTCATTATTTTCTACATGTTGCATTTTAAAAACCTAGCTAAATATTTCCTCTTCTTTAATTCTTAATTTTAAAAATTACTTCTCAGTCCTGTAAACCTTTATGCTCACTCAAGGTGGCTTTTATATTGCACTGCTTTGGTTTTTATTGTTTTCAATGGGAAACAACTTTTCAGCTGTCTTTTTAGACCATCCATCCAAGTGAATATAATTCTCAGAGATTATACCCTTCACCGAAACAATCCTTCATGTCAATTTTCAGGGAGAAAATTGGGCTTGGGCAGTCTTCAGTTAAATAAAAAATACAACACAGAAGCAAGGGAGTTAAAGTCCTGTCCCTTCTCACACCTTCCCTCAATGCAAGCACTTTGAAACATTTTCCACTGTCCCTGTTTTCTAATTAGGTATTCATTCACAAGTGCTGTTAAACAACATTAAAAATATTTGAGAGGTTTCAGTCATCCTTCATGACAACATGCAGTCAAATAATCTCCCTCTCTATAGTCAGTGGTAAACCTCCTGGTTCCTGTGGGGGAGTAGGCAGTTGTGACACTGGTCTCCACTTCTCTCATTTTGCAACACTATCTTCCTACAGGCCAGTATACACAAGGAAAAGGTTTGCCCTTATGCCTACCATATGCAGTCCAAGCGCAGTTGCGACACTGGTTTCCACTTCCCACAACAAGCAAACAAAAGCCACCAAGCATACACACACTCAAACCAAACCAACCCCCTCATTTCCAACCTAGTAAGTGCTTCTTAGCTTCTCAGAAAGACAGACAGAAATAAGTTCTAGAGATAATGTGGCTGATAAATATCTCTGCCTCTACCATACCTGCTGAGTCACTTTTGCTACTCTGTCACCTTCCTCTGACATTTCTGAACTCTAAACCAGACAGATATGCCAAAACAATAGTCAGATCTGAATGTCAGACTACTACAGAGAGCAGTTAATTTTCCAAATTGGGATCAGTTATTTTAATTATGTCAAAGACATATTTGTATTCAAACTGCACTGGTATTAGTTGATTATCTGACTTGCATAGCCCTTCAACATAATACAGATTCCAAATACAGTTTAAAACTCTACTTTTAAAAGGGTTAATGTATTCAGCAAGACAGATATACTGTCAAGTTACTATGGTGAACTCAGTTCTCTGAAAAATGGTCAACATTAGGATCAGGAAAGCATAGTCAATATCCTGAACATGCAGTCTTTTTTTATTTACCTGACAAAGCTGAATTTGACGGCAAAGATAGTCAAGAGATCTCTTAAGATATTGACTGAAATCATTCTTTTGTCAGTCAAGGAAGCTAAAGCACCTAGGCCCAGTGACTGGAATACTTTTTATCTTGGCTGACAGCCTAAGAAGTAGTCTGTTTCAGAGATCAGCTAAAGAAAATATAAAATGTCAGCCTTGAACATACCTTGCTTACTGATGGAAATACAGGTAGACATAAATTAGATATACTGAATTGCATGTGTTGAGAACAACCCCCCCCCAAAAAAAAACAGATATACAAGCAAAAATACATAAAACTGAAAGATGTGAGTATAGCATTATATAGAATTTTTACTGGCTGAATTATTACAATGCATTTCATGTACTGCATTTTTGACCAAACAATAAATGTTTTGCACATGATAATGCTTTCAGTTCTCATTGTTAGTTTTGGCAGAGACCACAGTTACAACAGGAAATAAAAATTACATTAGTCAGGAAGGAAGCTAATGAGTTTTCCCTCCCTCAAATGCCATTAGACACTTCCTGAATAAAGGGAAAGCACATTAGTATAACGAGGGGACATAAGGAATCAAAAAAGATACAGCTACCATTTGATTAAAATTATGAGAAATAGCTGCTAGTGATGACATGTTAGGTTAGTTAATCTGTTATAACATGCTCCTACAACCATCTCAAGCTAAGGGGATATATGTCTCAAACAATATAGCTACCATTATTTTCTATATACACCATTGCAACACTGTCTTGTTAACTAACAGCATCAAATAACACAGATACTTGTACATTGCACAAGTTGTGCATTGTCACAGCTGTCTTATTAATTGAAAGAAACTAGACTTCCAAATATTGCAGAGGTGAAAAATCCCTTCCTTATTGTTTGCCTTCTAAACATTAAAAACTTGATTAGCTAATTGCACAATCTATACAGAAAGTTATTTCCTGTCATTGCCTCTCTGCTCTCTAACTCCTCCTCTCAATTCCTTTCCCCTTAGGCTTTCAAATCAAATTGCTTTCCACTTGAAGTCATGGTATCGTCACCCAGGTAGTTTTTACATGTCAAGTCTTGAAATAAGAATAATCACATAAAAGACTGTTGGCCCCTTTTTCTGAGTTCTCTCTACCTTGCACAGCAATTGCACAACCAACATGCTCTTGAAAAAGGCATGCTTATACCATTGTGGTATAACACATGTTTTTTTATTATTAACAATAAAGTATTCTGAATTAGTTAGATGTTACACAGCAGTAAAACTATACAGGTTTACAAATAGAAAACACATTAGTTATTGGAACGATGTCTCTCATAGAGGAAATATTTTGTATACTGTTTTGTATACTTATGAGCAGTGGATAAACTGAGCCACATTTAAACTTTTATTTAATAAGAAAGGTTTTAACTTGAGAACAAAAATAATCCAATTTTCTTAATACAGCACAAACCAGAGTTTTAAGTACAAATAAATGTGAGGCTCATAATAAAATTATGAAGCAAATTGCTTACAAAATTAGGATTCTGACATTTCCTACAAAAATGAATGAATTTAAGGGAATTATTGCTTCAATATAACTGATATAATTAAAACGTTTTAAATTATCTTTCTTTAAGGTTGTTAAGCATTGAGTGTTACAATTTCTGAAAAACATGTAATTATTAGGGTAAATATAAATAGGTGATATGTTAAAGGTCCTACTCTCTTTTGATTTTACCTTACTGCTTTGATCAGCATGATCCATCAATGGAAGGTTCTCATGAAAGCATATATTTGCCTTATTCTGTTGCCTCCTGAAGTCACTTCCACCACCACCCCTAGTTCCTGGGAAGCCTATCTGGACATAGTGCTAACTGAATCACGCAAGCTCACAATTTATTGAGTAGACTCTGCTTTCAAGAGTACTAATTTCACTAGATACTCAATCCTTATACTGCCAGCAACTTTTGGAAAAGCACCCAAAACTTTATTTTAAAAATAACTTCCTTGCTGGTTACCAAAGCCAGTCTAGGAGGAAGATCTGGCTGCCCGCCCCCCCATCAGGACCCTTTGACCATTTTGGGTAATGATTGCTGACATAGCCCTCTGTCACCTGGTGACAGACACGGTGAAGGAATGTTTTTCCACCATGTGGAGTTTTTGTATTGTTGTTTTGTCTTAATGGGGTTTTAATAGGGTTTTATTGTTGTGGGACTTTTTATCCTGTAACCTGCCACGAGCTGGCATGCCAAGAGTGGCGGGCAAGAAATATAATGAAATAAAAAAAAAAAACTAGAATGGAAAGGCCATTAGGTGCTTTGGCTACTGAATAAGTTGCAATGCACTTCCAATGAAACATATAAAATGACCTTAGACAGGTCTTTAATAGAACAGGCCAATGATCATAACAAGCAATCATTGCTTAAGACAGGTTACAATTATAGAGTCAGGATACACATAGGCTCTAGCCTAACGCTCACCATTAATTTAGGCATTTTTTGTGCCAAAAGATGTTCTCTTGAAAAAAACCTTTCATCCCCAAAAGTGAAGCAACTCAGGATTTGACACCTGGTTGCTGAACTCTCCCCAAGGACATTAGACTCCCATTCAGACATTACACAGGCCCTCTGGAAGGTACCCCCAAGACCATCTAGTCCAACCTCTTGCACAAGGCAGGCACTCACAACTACCTGCCCACCCAATAGTGACCCACATTTGTATTTATTTTTATTTCAATTTTTATACTGTCACTCCCAAAATATCTCGTGGTTGTTCATAAGAAAGTTTCCTTACAATAAAATCCCATAACAATAATAAAAAATAATTTTTAAAATAAAATAATTTTTTAAGTTAAAATAATTTTTAAAAACCCAGTTACAGCCACCCTCTGGTAGCGACATCTCCTTCCTACCACCTGGCTCAACAGACCTCCTGGAATAAGTAGCTCAGGGGGACCATCTCAGGGGGAGCCAAGATTTCATGTACCTATGGGAGGCCCAGATCTTCCTTGCTCTGGCCTCAATCAAAAACCGGCAGAAGAGCTCTGTTTGCATGCCCAAATGACCCCTATACCAAAAATCTCCAGAATCCAGCCTGGCCTGGAGAGAATTCACCTACTGTCAGTGGTAGCCTACAGCTTAAAAGTGGAAGAAATTGAATACAGTATAAAAACAAGTCCACTACATTTTGGGTCTCCAGCCCCTGAAATTGCAGAATGCTAAGTTAAGCTATTATAAGCTTCCACACTAGGAAGTTTAGATTTTCTGGTTATCTTGGGTTCTTTTAAGAAAATGTTGATTACTCCTCTGGTACAGGAGAGAGGAACAAGCAGCTGACACATATGGGGCTGTAAACTGACCTAGGGTAGAAATACTACTTCAGCATATATATGTTCACATCAGACAACAAATGGAGATAATTGCTTCCATCTCTGAAGCACCATACTAATTAGGAGATAAAATGATGATTTCAGGTACTGCATATATTCATTAAACAAAGGGGGGGGAGGAAAAGTTTCAATGGGAGTGTCATTGAAGAGATCATATTAAATTTCAACAAGCAGCAGCATGTTACTTTGTCGGCATGGAGTGAAAAACTAGTACTGCAAAGAAATACTTGCTGACAAAGTACAATGTATTACCAAGCACAAGATATTTATCAAGGGGGGGGTTGAGAAAATGAATCTACACCTTCGGGTATAATGATTTCCAAGACTTAAAACCTTGTAATACAACTATTTACTACACATATCCTATCTTTCTGGCATCATGGAACTGAGGGTGACGTGGGGCTCCATGACAGAAGAGCAGCAGGATATAAATGTAGTTTGGACATCATTAATCATAAAGGCATAGAATTATTTCTATCCTTGCATGTAGCATTTTGGGAAAGTCCACATATTGTTAATTTCCACACAACTGTTGCATCATGTGCATTCATAGGACATTCACCCCCCCCCCATACACACACAATCTTAAGGATAACACTAAGTACAAATTATTTTATTGAAAGAAAAATCACTAATCACAATGGCACCATCACCCACTGGCAACACAGCAACTTCCTATATCTGATACAAGCAATTGCGTTTCCTCACTGTAGATATGTGGAAATATATACTATTTCTATTTACTGTCGATTTTCTTTTAAATCTTATTTTGCATGAACAACAAACTGCTCATTAGGACATTGATGGCCCTCCAGCACATTTAGTGTATACCTGAAGAGAACTTTAGAAATGCATTTATTTCATAGAGTGTGTGCTGGCCAAAATGGGACAATGGATGAAGTGCAGTTATTTGAGAACACTTAAGAATTGACTTGCTGAATCATTATTTATACAATACTATAATTGACCAAGACCCATCTAGTTCAGTACTCTGTATCCATTAGACAGCCAAGGAAACTGAATTGCTTTTTAAGCAAGAATGAAAAGTCGGAACAGGATTAAAGAGCTGAATAATTTGAGATTTTACTTGGATGTAAAACCTGAATTTTCAGGTTCTAAGTAAAGAAACACTGAGCATTAAAAAACTGAGGTCAAACGAGCTTTGGAAGAATTCTACCACAACACAATGTGAATACAATTAATAATAATAACTGATGGGAAGGCAATACATAGTAACACATGGGAGGGCAGTATATAAATTTTAAAAAGGTCCATCAAAGAAACCTATTTCCCTCTTAAACATTAGCTGTAGAGTGAGGCACCTAAAAGTTATCTACTGTCCCTCTTGCCCTGAATATAGTATCCATTTCTTTTTCAATGCCACATGAAACAATTTTCCCTCAAAGATACATTCCAGATCTCACTATCTTAGTTTTTTAAAGATAAGGCTTTCTGCTAGGTACTTAACCAGGCCTAATGGATGTACAATTCTATGCATCTGAGGAAGTGAGCTCTCGCTCACAAAAGCTCAGAATGTGTCTATGGCATCTCAAGCTACCACCCAAGGTCTTTCAAGATGGCTTAACAAGACTTCATGGGCCATTTTTAATAGCCATAGTGACAAATATAACTCCTGCTGTGCAGCCTAGCTTGTTTGCTGGATAAGATTATCTTGGCCAAGCATCAGGCCAATTTGATGAACCTTGGTTGAAAGCACTGTATTCTGGAACTAAGTCCTCTGGCACAGAGGGAAGTAAAGCACGTAACAACATGCTAGAAGTTTAAAAAAGACTTCAGGAACTATTTTTTTTTTGCAATATTACTGATTTTTTATGTGTCCCAGATATATATGAAGACCATAGGAAGCTAAAAGGAAAGGACAAATTAGCAGTTGAATTACATTTTTCTGCATACTCGAACTTCCCCAGATACATATTCTCTTATCCTGCTCCACTGAGCAAATTTCACTATTCACATAACAGCCAGTACTTTGAAAGTAGATTTTTGTGTGATAATATAAGTGTAAATGTTCAGCTGCATTTCACTATCATGTATATAATGAAACAAATTAGCGCAATGCAAGTTAGCAAGTAAACTTTTGGTTAATGTCACAATAATGCACAGCAGATTTTAAAAAGAAAATTCATTATCTTTAGGTCAATATAAGTTACCACTAATGACCGCTGTAAGCAGGAATTGTATTATGCAATTCCAGAAACAATTTTCAAAAAAATGTTATTCCAGAAATATATCTATACCCACAATTTCCTACACAATTTAATATAATACAAATTATATTTTTCATCCCATTTCATTTGATAGAGAAGAAGTCTCTAAAGCAAGAACAAATGTTTTACAAACAAGGAGAACCTTCAGATTGATAGCACAAAAACTCACATAAATCAGAAGGAATAAGAAAGGGCCACACTATCAAATGGATTATGCAGATTGTATGATTCAAAGTATTTCACAGTCTGGAAAGAGTAAATGAGTTCAGCCCCACTTACAGGACATTTACCCAGGCCTGAGAAAAGTAGACAAAAGGAAGTCATGATCAATTGTTCTAGGAATTATCTTTTTAGTTCTTATGAGCAACTCCATTTTTCTTTTGGATAGTTTCTGCTTTTCTCAGATCCTTCTTTCAAAACTCCCTTTAACCTTGTTCATTCTTTTTACATTGTCTTCCTGGCCCAGTGCCTAGGAATGTGAGATGGTTCTTCAACTCTTTAATTAAAACCTATGAAGGCTAGATTATTTCTGGAGTGAAGGAAACTCTCACTATGACATGACAAAATGTTAAAACCTTAGGCACAAAGACTTGACACATCGTGTAGCATATCACCAGGTATAATTAAGGTTGGAGGAGGATGGGTGGAGATGAGAAGTTAATTCAAGTGACCAAGAGGCATATAGAATTCTCATCTTAAGAAAACTGCATTTTCTCTAAACTTTAGGTTCTCTAGCCGTTCTAGTAACATTTCTTGACTAGTTCCCAGTCATTTAAAATACCAAAACACCTTTCTAGATCATTTCATGATAATGCATTACAATAGTTAACATATAGTAGTGAGTTTAAAACAGATTCTTCTTTTCACCTGGCAGTGGGGAAAAAAATAATTGTGTCTCAAAATAATTCCAGTCCCTTATAACTTAAAATGGCCTAATATCATCTGATTTCACACTCATTCCTTAGCCCCCATATTAAAAAAAAAAAAAATCCTGAACGCTGTTCAGTGTTGGACGTGGCTTTGGTGTAGGAAGGGACATGCAGCAGAAAACAGAACTGGCTTAAACTGCTACTACATCTTTTCATGAGCCTCTGCTCTACTCATATTGGAGTCATTTCAGGTGGGAATTTCCACCAGTTCTGCTTTTCAATCGCAGCTTTTGGGCCACATACTATAAACACTCCCAAGATCTCCCCCTCCCTGTTTTCAGCTTGGCAAAAGATAAGGTAGTAAACATTCTTTGAGGGATTTGGATCCAACCTGTAAAAATATAAAAATTCACAAGAGACAAAGGGTGCCGATCATTTACTGGGGGTGTGCAAAAGAGTGAATTCTGGTCTCAGGTCGCTTCTTCCCTAATAAATGATTGGTACTGTCTTACCACTTGTTCAGAAAACATGCATGACTCCATGCATGCAATCTCCATGGATCATAAAATAAGCATCATCATATTCATTGAAGAAAACCAGAATACCTTAAAAAGTCATAATCCCATTGGTACATGGAAATTTGATGTTATAATTCCAGGTTTAAAGCCCCAGGTTATAGTGAAGCAAGGTGCCCTTGGCTGAGTCACTATGGCAGAGTCCTCACCAAAGGTGATAACCTGTGTCTGCATTGCAAAATTTCTGATTGCAAGTGACAGGTCATGTGTCATTAAAAATAATATTTTATACAGAGTTAGATGTCTAAGAGAGTGTAACTTTCTAGATTATACCTGTGAATATATACCTCTTAGTTTGCATAAAAATTCAAGTTAAAGCTCTCCCCAAATAATAAAATGCCCCCTGAGGTCTTGCGACATTACGTTCTGAAATCTAGGTAGCCATATTTGGGAGTTGCTAGGCAATCACAACAATATTGTTGAATCTTCCAAACCTTGGCATTTGTTATTCAACTGTGTGTGGGTTTTTTTACATTTATCCAGGGCATTTTTTGTGGCAGTACTCACCAATACTGAGTACTTTCACCTTATGGAGGGGGGATCTCCCAAGTCCCAAGAGGATTGTGTGGGGAGGGATTGGTGGAAATCAGTGCAACCTATGAGTGTTGCAGTTCAGTTTCTTTTGTTAACAACCCTCCCCCCCCCCCACACACACACTGCATTTAATACATGAATACAACATAGACTTGCAGACACATAACAACTATGATTTCTCCATGGGAATTCTTCCAGGGAACCATAGAGCCTCATTTGGATCGGGACCAAGATATGTGGGAGGAAGGGCTCCAGCTTCCCCCTGTGCCTTTTTATAAAAATGAAATACTAGAAGTCTACATGTGCACAGAATCCCAGTGAAACAAGCAACAATCCATTTTATGTTACTTTTAGGGACATTTCATTTCAGGAAAGCAATGTGGGAGGATTGTAGCCTCTTCCATATGCCACAGGGGAGCACCCGCACCCGCGAATGCTCATTCTCATCATTTATCCATCACCCACCCTTTTCCCATGTGTAAACTCTCATGCCTCCTTCTCCCACTGGAAGGTGAGTGACAGCCCCAGTCACCACCGCAATTGTATACTGCCAACACAAACTTCCCTCACAGCACTGGGTGATTTATACAGCTAGAAATGTGGGTAGACATGCAAGTTGTCAGAGGAGGGCTCACAAGTGAGCAAGGGAAGGGCATGTTCACAGGGAAAGAATACAAGCTGGTTGTTGTGATGGAAGCATGGGTACCCAGAGATTGCCTCTTCCCCAGCAATATCTGCTAGGCATTAGCATTCAGAGTCTTTCTTCTTTCCTCCAACTTAATTTCCCAGTCCTTTATGACAGCTAGAGCAGTCTTTGATTAAAGGAACCAGAATGTACTAAGAATGAAGTATGCCCTTTTCATAGCATATCTTTATAGAAGCACAAGCGAGAGCTGCTTACTCTGGTTTGACATCGTGACAAACCATAATTAAGTTACCATAACCGTGGTTTGGCTTTATGCTTGAGGTAAAAAGATCCTTACCATATAGCAACTGTACTTGTTAGACAAATGCACTCTAAATGTGAGTAATTCAACTGTGAAAGTATCAGCAGCCTCATCTTCCTGAAAACCAATGAAGATGGACTTATTTTGACTTATTTTAACTGAACTGTACCAAACCATCCAGAAAACAACAATACGACAACAGCTCATGTTTATTAAACCCAAAGGCTATATTTGCAAATAGCTACATAAAGGGAACGTGTCCTTCACTGTTTGATACTAATATGGGAACTCCTTCTCTTCCTTCAGGAAGATATCATAAAGGCAGTCGGGTGCAATTCAAAAAACCTCAAAACAATATTAAATGGAAAACTGCTGAACATCTAGAACAAAGAATATTGACAACACTACAGTGTTTAGGTCCCAAAAGAGTTCATTTAGAAACCAAGGAACTGGAAACAAATGCTGAACTAATTCCACGGTTCACTAAACATATGCAATAATATGTTGATTCTAGTACAGTTACAGGCAATGAATCTGAATGCCTGGCAAGCCAGGGTTAAAAATTAAAACAGAAGTGAATGCTATTGTCAGAGGTGGAAACCGTTTTCTGAACAGACATTGCTGTCCCTTATCTGCTAATGCCAATTCTTTGTCATAAGCACCACCATTCCCACCAGCGAAAGGTGTGCCAGATATTTTATTATTTTAATAACTGAGGAAATCGGACTTTTAAGCCCAATTTCCTCAGTTCTTCTTAAAACTCACATTTGACAGCTGAAAACTAGTCACCTACATGCAGTAGTAACTAAGACTCATAGGAAACATTAAATTTGATCCATGTCAACATATTGTGCACATCCACTATCAGTTAAGTTCCAATGGCTGACATAGTTTGTTTCAAATTGCCAAATACCCATACCCATTTCAATTAATCCTTCTGAATTTTACACTTTTCAGCTTCACTGTTGCTTAATTTTGGGATCCTGTGACAAGAAAACACGACAGTCAGTATTAACTATAAGCAATGTTTCAGAAAGGAAAAACACTGTTTTTCAAAATCACATCAAATTCAAATTAACTCAGTTTTTAAAACCAAGAAGATTCACTATGTATGCTCCAACAGTCTTGATTCATCTGGGGACAGCTACAATTTTCTGACTCACTGCCTTCTAATTGACCTGATTTTCTTTTTTCTTTATGTATATATATGCGCACATACCTGAGCATGTACCTCAGCATACAAGAATAGACAACTATTTCTCAGTTATCTGTACAGGTTTAAATCTATAACTCATACCATTGGGGGGGGGTCCCTCTTGGGAATATGGCCTCTGCTAGCCCACACTCCTAGTAATAATCACAAATAGATCTAACCTCTCCCAATGTTACTTGGACAAGGCTCTCCCATCATGCCTGATCAGGTGAGTATGTCACCTTCACCTCCACTACAAGTCTGAAGCCCACTAATAATGTTGCTAATGACCACTCTTATTTTTCTGGCAGCTTATTTCCTGGCAGAAAAACATGATGCTTGTATACCACGGAGTAGACTGTTCAGAATCCTGGCACAGGAATTGTGAGTAGTGCTTCAAACAAGGAAAGTAATGAAGAGCAATGCCTCACCTTAGCAGTAAATGAACAGGGACAGGTTAGTGTGGTAAGAACTACTCTGGCCATGTATAGAGACAACATTCTTTATCAAGTTATCCACTCAAAACCTTGGACCTATGGGACTAAGAGAACTATGAAAAGGGCTCATATGTAGAGTTGCCAGGTCCACTGGCTTGAGTGGGGGGGGGGGGGTCCCCTGCTTTCCAGATGCACATTGCCACTCAAGTTCCCCCAAAACGGAAGGACGCTGTATTTTAACGTGATGTACTGACTTCACCAGAAGTCATGTCGCCACACCGGGATCAGTGACACTCTGCTTTTTGAGCAAACTCTATGGTTATTAGTAGGGATGAGCACTTTGGTATGGTTTGGCTGCCTCAACGATCACCGAAGCCCAGGACAGCCAGTGCCGCAGAGTGGAGAGGAGGGATGGCGCTGGCACACCAGCTGGCACCCACACGCAGGTTCACAGCTCTGCCCCGGTGTGCAGCTGCTGGCTGGCGTGCCAAAACTGCCCTTCCTCTTTGCACCACAGCGCTGGCCACCTTGGGCTTTGGTGATTCCCAAGATGGCTGAACTACACTGAAGCGCTCACCCCTAGTTAGAAGTGAACTCTACCATAGAGTTTTGTCCAAAAGCCAGTATGTGCCCTCCAACATCTCTAATATGGCAACAGCACTTCACTGGAAAACTCCCTCTTATCCCCCACTGGCAGTGTTAGTGACCCTGGCCACCCAACTCGTATTGCATTGTCTTTAGTTAAATACTGTCTATTAATAGATCTCCAAAAGATATTACTTGAGACTCGAAGCCACTTCCATTTAGAGTAGTACTAAGGAACCTGCCGAGCCTCTTGTGGCGCAGAGTGTAAGCTTTGTAAGCTTTGCCCATGAGGCTGGGAGTTCAATCCCAGCAGCCGGCTCAAGGTTGACTCAGCCTTCCATCCTTCCGAGGTCGGTAAAATGAGTACCCAGCTTGCTGGGGGGTAAACGGTAATGACTGGGGAAGGCACTGGCAAACCACCCCGTATTGAGTCTGCCATGAAAACGCTGGAGGGCGTCACCCCAAGGGTCAGACATGACTCAGTGCTTGCACAGGGGATACCTTTACCTTTTAAGGAACCTGCCAGGGTCTGAAAAGCTCAGCCTGCTTGCCCTATAACCTATCCAGCCCCTCTCAGCACAACTGCATCACTAACACTGATTTTAAAAATCTCACTGCAGTTTTTAATTTCTAAAATAAGTTGGTGTTGGAACTCAGGCATGACTAAATTAATTCTATCCTCGGAGATAACTACTACTTAATTCTTTAAAATCGACCAGAGGTAGTTACCCATTTGAAAAGTAAAGGCACTCTTTATATGTTTCAAAGGACTATCACCTTAGTTATTATTATTCCACATCTTCCAGGTCAGAGCTTTGGTCAAAGAACTGAAGCTAATCTTTCCTTAAATTATGGCCTTGGTCAATGTAGGCAGCATAGTGTGATTTTTTTTTCTGTGTGCAAGAAGAGATTTTGTTTACAAACATAGAATTTTCAATAAAGGATTTGCCAGAGATGATGAGAACATGGATTTAAAACCATGTATATACCTAACCTTTCACTCTATGTTTCAATTAGTGGTAATGACCAACAAAGCAGAGTACAATTCACAAACAAAAATACATAGAAAGTTTGTTGAAATCCTTACTTGACACCTTACAAGTACAGCAGGTTAGTTAAAAATCATTATATTATCTTGAGTCAAATGTAATCTATAATGATAAATTCTGAATATATACTGTAAACAAGATAGATATACATAGGAACTTAACAATATATTGTAGCTTTCTCCTCAGACCTTTAAACCTGACTTGCCCCTATTCTCCCTTATTTTCCCCCTCCTGCATTGCTACAACTAAGCCATGCCAGCCCACGTTATCTTGCTAAGTCTTGTCTCAATAAACTACAGTTACCTGGGAAAATGACAGCACATTGAGAAGGGGAACAAGAAATGAAGGAAATTACATAGCTGACTTGCTTTAGGACATGAAGTAACTGAACAAAACATCCAACAAGAATGTGTACAAACTGTTTACTTCAGGACTACTTTTTAAAAAATGAACTTTGAAAAAGAGCTGGGACAGGGTTTCCCCCCCCCCCCCGGGAGACTGTGACAACATTATTTATTTAATTTTTACATTTATAACCTGCCTTTCCCCAGAGGCTCAGTAAGTAACTAACATTCCAAGTGCTGAAGTAACAGTGAGTGAATCACTACTGTAAGATCAGGAAGGTATATTCCTCTAGGAAGAATGTTCCTTCTTACTGATAAGAAGATAATTAACAGTGATGACAAAATTGTTATTTCAAGATCAACAGTGCTCTGTTCCTGATTTACAGTTTATATGAACTGTATCTTACAGTGCAGATTGTTTTGCCTTTCTACTACTATAGTTAGCCAAACCAAACCATCAGAGTTTGGGTGCTATATTTGGTCCCAAGTATCTGAATACACTACACTTAGGAATTGAACCGTTTTCATTTGTGAAATGTTGGAGATATGTCATGGCTCAGATTTTTTGGTTGGTTGATTCAGTTTCTACTAGACAAAAATAGTTAAATATATGGTGGCTGCAGCAAATGGTATACACCTTTAACTTACTGAATCAATAAAAGATTAATTCAAGCAACATTCTACATAACTTACAGTATACTGTGGCTTGTTTCTGAATAAATAAATGAGCCTCATATAATATACATGACAAGTGATAACATGAAGAAGTCAACAAGCAGGGCTAATAGTTTAAAGCAGAGGTCCGCAACCTTTTCGCGGCCGCGGACCCCTGTGCCGGGGTGGGGGGAGAGGGCGACCCAGGGACCCGCGCACTAGCGGCAGCCCTGGCGCAAATGCGCATGCGCAGCAGGGTTGCGCATGAGCGCATGCACAAAACTGCAGTGCGTGCTCATTTGCGCCCCCGCTGGATGCAAACATGCATGCTTGGCAAGTCCGTGCATGCGCGTTTGCGCTGCCGGCATGCCGCGGCTCCCTCTCCCCGCCCCTCCGGGCCGTGAGGAAATCGACCACCAAAGCGGCCGATTAGCTTGCGGCCCAGCAAGCTTCTCTCCCCCCCTGAAGCAAGAAACTTGCCGGGCTGCAAGCAGACTCAATACGGTTTGCCAGTGCCTTCCCCAGTCATTACCATTTACCCCCCAGCAAGCTGGTTACTCATTTTACCGACCTCGGAAGGATGGAAGGCTGAGTCAACCTTGAGCCGGCTGCTGGGATCGAACTCCCAGCCTCATGGGCAAAGCTTTCAGACGGCTGCCTTACCACTCTGCGCCACAAGAGGATTAAAAATTAAGATTAACTTAACTCCAGTGACATTAATGGTAAATAATCCTACAAAATCTAAAACAAATAATGAATGCCCCAGAATTCTTATGAAATATTTCATACCTTTGAATGAATAAAATGCTTGTTCAGGTAAGGCTACTTGTAAGGCAATTTTTCAAATAATAAAATCGAATAATTTTGAGTAACACAGAAAAAGCCTGATATTATAGACAAAATATTTTGGGGGTTTAAATGTAATTTTGCCAATTAATATGCTCTATTTATTGAATACTTTAGTGTTTTCAATGCCATGAAGCTAGCAATATCCTGAAATTCTGGCAGTCCTACCTATTGTAATGAGTTTCTGTCCAAATAATATGCTCTTTCATTTACCAGACAATTCTACCTTCAACTTCTATGTTTTTCCCTTCTCTCTGATGGCAAAATTAAAGATATATATGCTATGGTAGCATAGGTAAAGGTAAAGGTATCCCCTGTGCAAGCACTGAGTCATGTCTGACTCTTGGGGTGATGCCCTCCAGCGTTTTCATGCCAGACTCAACACAGGGTGGCCTTGCCAGTGCCTTCCCCAGTCATTACCATTTTACCCACCAGCAAGCTGGGTACTCATTTTACCGACCTCGGAAGGATGGAAGGCTGAGTCAACCTTGAACTGGCTGCTGGGATCGAACTCCCAGCCTCATGGGCAGAGCTTCAGACAGCATTTCTGCCACTTACCACTCTCCGCCACAAGAGGCTCACTATGGTATCATTGCATAAGATACAGCAATTTTACAACTGTTTTTCAAATACCGATTATACGCAAATGTTTTCTTATATGGAATGAGGATATTTATACTTCTGTAAATATGGCAAATAGTGTACTAAGTTACAAATAATGCATTTCATGTTATTAAAAAAGTATTGTATTTGTTTGAATCCCTCCCACCCAAATTTCCATAATTTTACAAGAGTTTCACATGGCTTCAAAATTTACAGAAATTTTACAGCTCTAGTTCAGATACTATATTAATCTGAAAAGATATCTTGCAGAAGAAAAGACTCTGTCAGCTTTAGGATTTCCCTAAAGTTTCACAAAGCTATTTTAACATGCCCTTACACAGCCAAAGTCAAAGAAAAGAGACCTAGTTCTTTTCACTGCATTTCAGGAAAAAAAGCAGTGGCAATCAAGAGAAGGATACAGTTCTACTGCTGTTATCTTTCTTCCCCTTCCTCGGAGAGGGGAAATGGAAGTGGCTGAGAGAGAGACCAGAAGAAAGAGGCAGCCACAACAGCTTCCTTCCCTCTCCTGCAAGTTCCTCAGCAGAAGAACCAGGAATGGAAAGATATAGCAGAGAGGACAAGTGAGCCACTCAGGTGAGGGCACTGGAACTGCAAGCAAGCAGGCAGACCTGCAAGCCTGACAGGGAAGAAAGGAGATGACAGTGAGATGGGTCAGCCCACAAAGAAACGGCAGCAGGAGGCAGGGAGAGTAAGTAAAGGGCTCTGGGGAACTGGGAAGCAAGATAAAAGTATAGCATCACCTTTCAAGTGAGTCTGTGCTAATAGAAGTAGTAGTGATTCCTGTCTTATGGTAAAACAAACATCACCAAGAGACTATCAGATAAAAATAAGCAATGTTTTCTCTTATCATAAGCAAGGCACAGTCCAGCCAACAATATATACCCTCAAAATGATATCCATAGGAAAAAGTTAAGCACATCCTTAATTCTTCCACACTGAAAATCAATATCACTTAAATGCTGAGCTGTGGCTGGATAGCATTCTTATTAACTTGTATTTCACTGATAACATTTAATAGGTTTCCCAATAGCAACTTAATCCATTTTCTCTTTCACATAACCTCGCTGATAAATATGATGTTTAATTCAAATTAGAGTTCTAACCCTTACATTAATTTTGCTGTGCTGCCCTAACTTAATTTTTGAATAAACTATTAAATTGTTATATCTTGAACAAAAATCCAAGGATGAGCTAAGATTTTCATCACTTGGTACAAGAATACTGGATCATAAACGTCTGTATGAAGTATTTTACATATCCTACAGATTTACTCACTGCTTCAGCCTCTGCAGCAACAATATGACCAATATTTATTAAAGATCAAAACTTCTTTCCATTTAAACCCCCCCACACACACACACACACACATTTGTGGTCCTGGAATTTTCTTTTTAAATCATCTAAAATTATTTTAACAAGAAATTTTTGTTACTCCACATCAACATCAACTCAACATATTACGTATGTTTGGATTAGCTATACACAGTTGCATTAATCACTTCCCCAGCAATACAATTTAAATGGCATTGGTACTGAGCCCTAGCACCTACAATTATAAGGAGAGCAAACTGTGTTTTCTTGTTCAGCTGTATCCCTCAATGAACTTCTCCTCTGATTGCTGTCAAATACCACCACAGCAGAGTGAACTACAGCATACTTGATACCTCAGATTTCCTGGAGATGTTGGAGCATAAAAACTTGAACAACACTGAATAATATACACCTGATTATGTTTTCAGCATGCACTAATTACTAGGGATACAATTTATATAACATTTTTTGTATATGGCCTGCATATTTACAGTTACCACTGCAGCTGTGATGTTATCTCAAGCAAGAACAAGAGAACAATGTAGGAACAAGAGGAGATTAAGAAGGGACAGGATTGCTGTCTTTACGTATTTGAAAGGATGGGAGGGCAGGGAAAGGTTCCTGTTGGCAACTGAGGACAGGACCCGCAGTAATGGGTTTAAACTATACCTAGAACGTTATCGGCTGATATCAGGGGGGAAATTTCCACAATCCAAGTAGTTCAGCATTGGAATCTACTGCCTAGGGAGGTGGTGAGCTTCCCCTCAGTGGCAATCCTCAAACAGCAGCTAGACAGATACTTATCATGGATGCTTTAAGCCAGGGGTAGTCAAACTGCGGCCCTCCAGATGTCCATGGACTACAATTCCCAGGAGCCCCTGCCAGCAGGGCTCCTGGGAATTGTAGTCCATGGACATCTGGAGGGCCGCAGTTTGACTACCCCTGCTTTAAGCTGATCCTGCATTGAGCAGGGAGTTGGACCAGATGGCCTGTATGGCCCCTTCCAACTCTATGATTCTACAGGACAAATTTCCCCCGCTTCTAAATAAAGTTCCTTGGAACATACAAGGAACTCATATTCTTCTGGCATGTTCAGAAGAACTCACATTCTTCTCAAAATGATTCGCCCAGTCTGGCAGGGGGGAATAGAATTTTAAGAGGAGCAGGTTGAATTTGGCCTTTATGGCTTTTGCGGGCCAGATGCTGGGAAATCAGTGAATTGGTATCTCAAACAATTTTAATCAGTAAATAGTTACTGGGGAATAATTTACATAGCACAGGGAAAAGTGCAATTTGAGTATTAGTATCAACAGGGCAAAGAGCAAGTCCAGCTGGTTGCTTGAGAAAATGGTACCATGATACCAATCTAAACTAGAGTCCACCCAGCTTTCATTACCAATTAAAGTACTCAGAAGATTGTCACAGATCTCTCACCAGATTGTCTAGTTCGGCCCCACTTCTGATACTGTGACAGAACTGAATTAACTTGTCTCTTCCCCCCTTCATGCCAAAATACCATTTAAATCTGGACATTTGTAAACAGAATAAAATGCTGCAGATCTTCTCACTGTATGTCTTCACTTCTAAAGAAATCCATAAAGGCACCCCACTATCTGAGAAAGGTTGAAAACAGATTTGGGACACACACACACATTTAAAGGATAATCCATCTTGAGCCAGGAAGAAAGACAGAGAATAAGTATTTTAAGAAAGACAGAAATAACCTGCCCCAACCAAATAACACTAAAACATGGGACAGTAGAACATTGGCTTTGCATGCAGAATGTCTCAGGTACAATTTCCAGAACCTCCTGTTTAAAAGGATCGGGTAACAGGTGATGTGAGGGACCTCTGCCAGAGACCCTGCCCATCAGAGAACTTGAACTGACGTTGATAGGCCAGTGGTTTGGCTCAGGGATCATATGCAAATAACCCAAATGTTGACTTGTTGTGCAGGGAGACCACCAAAGATTTATTCCAGGCATGAGGTTGCTAGGGGCTCAGCCAGTATTATCAGATCACGTTGTGGTAGGGGAGCAAAAGAGGCTGGGGAAAGGTAGAGAGGTATGTGATCCAAGGCACAGTACAGGACCCCCATAGCATGTGCTACATGGATAAACTAGCTTTGAGTTGATCCCAAAGAAAGCTGAATTTTTCTGGCTTTTTTCAGGTATATTCGGTTATACAGAATAGTTATTGGTATAGAGGTTTAAAGGGCTGTAGAGAGATTTTCAGTTCTATCCCTGGGCTCTTGCCTGCCTTTTGCTCTGGTTTCCAGGAGAGAAGGAGAAGATGCATCTCTGCAGCCCAATGGCAAAAGCACCTTAGGCAAAGTTAGAAGCAATCACTGCATTGCTTTTTGCAAATGGCATTGCATTGAAATTTTGCAACTTACAAGGCTGTTCACTTCAAATGTGAAGTCCAACTAAGTAATGACTTGTTTTCTCTACTAATTTCTCAGGGAACAGGCGGAAAGAAGGCACAAGGCAATCTGACAAATCAGAAGAAGAAGAAGAAGAAGAAGAAGAAGAAGGAAGAAGGAAGAAGGAAGAAAGAAGAAGAAGAGTTGGTTCTTATATGCCGCTTGTCTCTACCCGAAGGAGGCTCAAAGCGGCTTACAGTTTCCTTCCCACTCCTCTCCCCACAACAGACACCCTGTGGGGTGGGTGAGGCTGAGAGAGCCCTGATATCACTGCTCGGTTAGAGCAGTTTTATCAGGGCCGTGACGAGCCCAAGGTCACCCAGCTGGCTGCATGTGGGGGAGTGCAGAATCGAACCCAGCATGCCAGAAGTCCACACTCCTAACCACTCCACCAAACTGGCTCTCAGGTTAGGTTAGTGAGAACATTGCTCTTTAGCCGATCACAAAAGTTTCTTCTTTTTCGAAATTCTTCTGTGCATGGGCAAAGTGCATAAAACCAAAGATCTGGCTGAGCTAGACTCCACTGCTGAGAGAGATTTGGAGAGTATACGCTGACTTTAAATTCAGCTGCTACTCTAAGCCTGACTTCAGCTGCCTGAAAGACTCCTTGCTGTGGACTGGATCAGATCGTGCCTGCCGAAGAAAGAAGAGAGTAATACGTTTGATGGGACATTTAAATAAAATGTTATTGATTAGGTCTGGAGGTTGGGGGAGGGAATTCTTTTTGTTGTTCCCTTTGATTTCCCTCTTATATTTTAGTTCTTTTTGGTTTTGTGAATTGCAGTTGGCACTGCTGCCTTTGTCCTGTCCCTTTCTACTTTACAGATTCTCAGATTTGACCCTAGTTCTATTGGGTTTTGGCACTGCCACAGTGGCGATGTTTTGCTGGGCACTTTACACTGGTTCTGCTACTGACCTTGCAAAAATGCCTCCCACCCACCTATCCACCCACACACCTCTTTCTCAGGGACGTTCTGCTAGGCATGTATTGCCTTGCTAGTTTTCTCCCACTGGAAATAATGGCGGATGGGGCACCATCTTTGGATGCCCATAAAACTGGATCCCCAGTCCAATATTTTTGAAACTTGAAGGTTGTTTTGAAGAGAGGCTCCAGCAGCTATGTTGCAAATTTGGTGACTCTGAATATATCCCAGGATAGATTTGCCACTGATTTTAATTATTCCCATAAGACATAACAGATGCTAAACAAATCAGGAATCCTAAATGGTTACTAAAACAGAATATCAGTATTTGGATTCAGGAATATAAGGAAATACCAATATTTTGGGAGTGCAATATACCTGAATCCTTTTTTTAAAGCACCTTTTTTTCTTGCACATCCCTAGGCTCCCTTCCTTCAATCAGCAAAGTTTGGAAAGCACTATTACTAATTAAGGGAATGAGGAAGCAGTTGCATAAAGCTATTAAAATGAACAAATAGTATAACCATTTAAATGATGCACATGTGGTGATGTGTTTGGGTTTGTTTTTTTTTTACAAAATTTTTTGAAACTCTTTTTGTGCTGGGAAACCATGACTGTGCTGCCAATTTAGATTTCGGGGATACATCTAGGCTCCAAACCTGTTTGCAACCATAACTATCACAGCTGTCCTCTTCCAACCATTTCATGCTACTGCCAAAGGACAATACAATTCATGAACAACTTGGAAATTTTTATGCTGAAGCCAATGGAAACTGTGCAAGTGTCGTCTTGCCAGCTTTTACCTGTTACAAAACAGTTTGCACTCAAGAGGCTCCTAACTAATTGTGCCAAATCCCTTTCATAATACTTACATAAGTAGACTACCACAATACTTGCAGGAGCTTTTCCTCAATTCTGATTTTGTTTTTCCCTAAAATTATTTTTCTTATTAGATCAGATACAGTAGACAGTACTGATTGAACTGCTATAGGCTTATATTAACTCTGTTCTTTTGGCCTACATATCCCCCATCCTATTCTCTTTTTTACCACCGTCATACATATTCAATGAATTAAGGTATAACAGCCTTTAACCTTATCTACAGGGCTGTTATCCTCTTCTCTCTCAAGGATCATTCCCCTGCCAGTCCGCAAAATAAAAATTTCCCCACTGCATACAATGTTGAAGTTACATTTCCCTTCTCCAGTTAACTATAGAATGTAGACAATTGGCAGCATGACCCATTTTTGAGCACTAAAAAGCATCAAGTGCATAGTATGTGCTACCTGTGAACCAAACCAACAGGCAAAAATGTACTGAATAAATACCAGAAACTTACATAGTCATGAAAGGCTTTAGCTTCACTTGAGTGTTCGCATGTTTCACGTCTTTCCGGAGCTGCACAATACAGATCCCAAAAAACACTAAAAACAAATATATATATGTAAATACGATAAATACACTGTAACTTGCACTTCACATGTACTCTAAATGCAAGAACCCCACAGTACTCAAACTATCACATTATCTCTTATGGTCACTACAATGCTTATCTCCTCATCCTTATGAACAGTATTTTGTGCAGCATTAGCAGTGCTACACATCACAGCTGGCACTGTGCAAATATTTGGAATAGTGGAAATTTATTTCTGCAGATATTAAAGGCTACATGCAGGCCTTGATTATATTAGTTCACTGGATGAAGAATAATCCAGGGATTATTTGCCTCAAGAGGAGACAACTGATATTCAAGTATTTGAAGCATTTTGCATAGGGGATGTTTCCCCAGAAGGTTTGATCAGAACCATTAGAGGTCCTGAAAGTTATTGTGGTTCCTCAATGGAACAGGCTTCCTCAGAAGGTATTGGACCCTCCTTCTTTGGAGATAATTAAGCACAGACTAGATGACCATCTGATGGCAATGCAGGTTCTGTGAATTTAGACAAATCATGAGAGAGAGAATAGGAAGGGATGAGCCAGCAATCTGCTTTCGTGGCCTTTCTTACATGCCCAGGGTAATGCTGATTGACATTTTATTTATTAATTTTATAAATATATATTTTATATAAATTTATATACCCACCCTGAAGGCTCAGGCGGTTTACATGAAATGTGAATAATACAATTAACTCAGTTTATAGTGATGTGGTAACAATAGTAACAGTAACAAGATAATGATAGTAATAAACATTGTAGAACAGTCGAATACAAGAACATTAATTAACTTGTACTGAGGCCCAGTGGTGTGGGCGGATCTGTAATGATTGTCGAAGGGAAGCTTGAGGGCCAGTGGGAAGCACTGACCTCAACTAAATGCCTGGTGGAAGAGCTCACTTTTGCAGCCCCTGCAGAACTGTTTGAGTTCCATCAGGGCCCTGATCTCCTCTGGTAGCTTGTTCCAGTAGATGGGGGCCAGGATGGAGAAAGCTCTGGCCCTGATTGAGGTCAAGCGGGCTTCCTTGGGGCCAGGGACGACCAGGAGGTTGGAGTTGGTAGAACGCAAGGTTCTTTGAGGGATGTAAGCAGAGAGCCAATCCCTTAGGTATACTGAGCCCAGACCGTGTATGGCCTTAAAGGTGATAACCAAAACCTTAAGCCTGATCCGGAATTTGACTGGAAACCAGCACAGCTGTTGGAAGATGGGCTAGATGTGGGACCTCTGAAGTGTAGTTGTGAGAACCCTGGCAGCTGTGTTCTGGACCAGTTGTAGTTTCCGGGTCAAGGATAAAGGCAGGCCAGCATAGAGCAAGTTGCAGAAGTCCACTCTAGAGGTGGCCGTCACATGGATCATTGTGGCTAGGTGTTCCAGGGCCAAATAGGGCACTAGTAGTTTGGCTTAGCGAAGGTGGCAGAGTGAGCCACTGATAGGTGCATTCCATCCAGGTTGGGGAGGCATGCTTCCTCACTTGGACCTTTCCTCCCAAGCCATAGGACCTTTGTATTTGAAGGGTTGAGCTTCAGATGACTCTGCTTGAGCCACCCGACACTGCTTCCAGCTGGCTAATGTTTCTGGGGGAGAGTCAGGGCAGCCATCCATCAGAAGGAGGAGCTGGGTGTCATCAGCATATTGGTAGCAACCCAGCCTGAACCTCCGCATCAGTTGAGCAAGAGGGCGCATAAAGATATGCGCCCTCTTGCTATATATATATATATGCCCTGAAATCTCTTTCCACTCTATTATTTCTATGATGTTTTAATATGTGATGTTTGATTTTAAACGTTTTTTGTCATCCCCATGGGCGGCCTCCAGAATGGTTTGAAAAACAGCATACAAATCGCCTTGATAATATATTGGTAGTCATTTCCATAAGACCCATGGTAAACATTTATTAGCCGAATGAAGCTATCTTTAAGTCTCTTAGTTAAAGTTGGAAATGCAACATATTTTAAAGACCTTTTTTCTTAAAGAACAACTAAAAAGAATTAAAAAGTGCATTCTGCATGTTTTCTTTACTGCACCACTGGCTGTTCTCCTTTAAATGCTGTTTACAACTAAAACAATTCCCAGGGGACACCGCATATATTTCATTTCTGTACAAAGTTAATCAGATGTTTGTCAGCTTTAATAGTTCAATGAAACCTGAAAGGAAATACTTACCACCACCAAGAATGTAGGAATCCTGGGGGTTCGCCCAATGTGATGTTCTTTTCCCATCTTATCTAAAACCATAAACATTTTTTCATTTAATAAACTTTTTTTATTTAATAAAAGGATATAAATAAAAACAGCATACTTCCACCCATCTATCCATTCTATCGAATGATTTTTCTCCATCTTTTTGTAGCTACTGCTATGTGGATTTTAAAACTCATAAAGTAAGAGGACCTCCACTACTTCAGTCCAAAGGCTCATCCAGCCCAGCAGGCCATTATCAACAGTGACCAGGTACATTCTTCCTTACAAGTAGCTCCAGAAGCTAATAGTCTTTCTCCATTTGGCCTCAGCATCTGAGATGAAAGGGACTTAAAAGTTCCACACAGCTTTTAACCAACCTATTCCTCTTTAACTTGTCTACATTTTTTTAGACACAATATAAGCTAATAGCTATTAGCATGCTTAGAATGGTAAATTTCACAAGTTAATTATGTATTGTGTCAAATAGTACTTTCATTGGATTGGACAACACTAGGTTCTAGTATTGTAAAAGAACCCAAAATCTTTCTCTCTGTTGTCTCCATGCCAATCAATGTATCTTGAATTGCAGATCCACCATAAAAATTAAACCATCTTGGTCAAAAGTGAAAATTGTACCATAGTTCTGGAGGAGAACACAGGAGAACACCCTTTTCAATGAAGCAACTGTTAATAAAATGTAGGTTTTGGCTATTCATTTAAAGAGCCAATATAACTATCATCATTTTTATTTACATAGCATCACAAAAGTAGCTAGCACATTATACAGTGAAGGTAGACAGGAAAATATTAGAAGTTCACTGCTTCTGGCAGTAAAATTCACAGGTAAGTGAAGTTGACAGTAACTAGCAGAATTCAGTGCTGATAAATGACCTTTAGCCTGTCCCACAAGACACACTTCCACAATGGATGTGTTTGTCTTAGTTTCTGGTACTTCAAATTAAAATTGATATAATGTTGGGAGTGTAAGAGACTTGATCAGATTAAAATATATATTATTTGTTGTAATAAAATCTGTAAATGGGGAGAGGAGAGAGGTAGCCCAAGAATGACATAGGCATATCTATCCCCCAAAAGAACTGTGAACCTACTGGATTTGTTGGTGGGGATGTCAGTGCTAGGAATTAGGGCTGCTATCCAGGAAATGAAGAAGAGAGAGAAGGAAGGAGGAGGAGAAGAAGAGTTGGTTCTTATATGCCGCTTTTCTCTATCCGAAGGAGTCTCAAAGCCTCATAGTCAATGATACTCAAAAAACAGACAGTTCGACACACTTTTGGCACAGGTATTTGTTATCAATCCTGCAAAAGCCATGTTACTTTGGATACGAAAAAAAAGTTTAATTTAACCTGATTACCAAATACCAGAATTCTTTCAATTTTGCTTCAGTCAGGCTTGAAAACAAACCATGGCAAGGAAATATTGCTTCCAAGTGATCAAACATGGTCCTAATTCCAAGATGACCACACAGACAAGCAACCATATTATACAGCTGCTTTCTCCCTGCTTCAGAAATACTGCATCATGACTCCTGCAGCATCACATACTCCTTCTCCACCTTTGCAAAGACATAAGTCCTGACAGGTGAAGGAATGTTCATTCAGGGATGGGAGGTAAGTTCATATAAATTGTGATTGAGTCGTAGTCTACAAGACTGGTTTAAATCTTTTCCATCAGGTGTGGTACTGTTTATTTAAAGTTGTTGAAGAGATAAAGGTGATAGAAAACATACCTCTGATAAGAATGTCTGAGCGGATTTCTGTGCTCCTACATGGAGCAGATATTCATATACATACAGTGCTAACCTGGAAAGAGAAAAGAGAAAGAAAATGACTTACAAAGTTGAAGGTCTCAAATTTATATACTGAGATATATATTATCAAAGAAAGGAAATGTACTAGAAGAACAAACTCAGTTTCATATATTGTTCCAACATCTTTCAGTTGTGTAACGTCGGGAAGAAAAGCATAGAGAAGATCTGGAGAAAATCATAGGCAAAGCTAAGAATGCTATTGTGCCAAAATCAGTCTGTCAATATTTTATTATCTTGGGCACAGGCCCAGTTAGCTCATAACTGTTCAGCTTCTATTAATCTATATTTATCCACACAAAGCTATGCTTACAGTAAACAATACAACATAGCTATAATTATAGAAGTACTGAGCATTTCTCAACAAAGTCACTAAACAAGAAAAACCTTCTGAATTCTTTATTCTCTTAGCTCCAGTTTCTGTTTATCACAGGAGCTAGCAAAACACATTCATAACAACAAAAGCCTGCACTAGTTGTGATTAGAACAAGGGTTGATCATGGGAACAGTCAGGAGGGCCATTTGGCCCAGGGCCTCACGCTCATGGAGTCTCAAATTTAGACTCTTCACATTATCTTCAAATGGGGTTATACATACATTCGCAGAGATACAGGGAGAAGACTGAAACAAGAAAATGTTTAACATACAATTTTAAACTTGTGGCCCTTTACTGGATCATGCTTGTTGTAGTGCTCATTATGAATTAATATCCTCAGCTGCAACAAGGCCAGGAGCTGCAATGAAGCCTCTCTCAACCTCTGAAACAATTTTTAGACAAAATTGTTTTATTGATAAAATAATGGTTGCACCAGAATAGGCAAGGCAAAGAAAATACTATACTACTACAGCTAATAAGAAGAACGCTCCAAAACAGAAATTTTCAGTCTGATCCTGTGGGTTTTACTGATTTCAGAAGGATTTCTGTCTTAGTATGCCCACTTAGGTGAATACCCTTCATTAAAATTCTAATTTACGGCTTGGTTTGGTTTTGGATTTAATCTGTAGATACTGCTAAAATGAATGAATACTGGAAAATGTAATTTTGTATGAACAGTAGTGAAAGGCTTTTCTTATCTGTCTTATAGACATAGGCAATTGGGCAGCCTTACTATATCCCCCCCCCCCCAGGATCTTTAGCAGCAGCAATATAAACATAAATGCAACACGAGAAGTTTTGCTGGCATGAAGATGCAATAAGTCACTGACGTTCTTAAAATGAGCCCTGTCGATGTCAAAACAAAACACAACTTCTGCAGAAATTAAGTTCTGAATTCACAAACTGAAGGGAAGATTTCATTCTGAAGTGAAACAAAAGGGAGCCTGGCGGCATGAGCTTCACATATTTCTTCACATAAGCTTCACACGAGCATCACATAAGATAGCATGGCTATCCCACCTGAATTCTGAGTAGAGGTTGTTGACTATATAGAACCAAGTCACTACAAAAACAGCAGTTTACAATACAAAAAGTATCTCTGTTGATTCCAGTTAACTGGGAAACACTAACTTGCCAACTGACATAAGTGCACAGTCAGCAGAACAAGAGAGGGACTGAGACAAGAGAAGCAATGTCCCACATTTTTAGGTTACAAACAGTAATGTAGATTTCCCAGGAGAATTATGTAAGATTTTAGAACAGTATGACCTGATTTAGTATGTTTATTTTGCCTTCTATTTAGTAAATACATTTTAAAAGGAAGGTTTTTATAAGAAATTAAGCAACATCTATGTACATCAGAATCTATTTCAACTTAAGCATTTCTACAGTGAGTTCTTTGCGCAGATTAGCATTTTCTTAAGTCAAGTGTGATAGGCATGTTCGTTCAGCCATTCCACCTTTCATGCTTTACAGTCAATTAATTTCATTTATGAAACTGCCGACTTTCCATCTAGTAGCAAGAGAACAGCTGGTTGATTCAATTGTTCAAGACACAGAACTAGTTTTTCTGGCTACGCAACTACTGGAATCTTGCTAAGTTTGTGCGTTTGTTCCTTCCTCCCTACTGCAGCTTTTCATTTTGATTTCACTCTGAAAGAAGTCTTCAGGTATTTAGGCCTAGTATTCACCTACCTGAGAATACTATAACAAAACACAAAGAGATGTTTTTGTAGTCTGATTTTCTAGCATGAAAAGATGAGAAGTTTCACAGAAGATGGTTAGAACTATTAAGTGAAAGCCAAAACTAGTGACATAAACATCTGCGACTGTAGATGCAGAAAAAAAACATAAGTTGCTGCTGTCAAGGCCTGGTTGGAAACCGGGTCTAATAAAGAATATGGCCCCTGTGTTCCAAGTCCATACTGGAAAAGGTGACAAAAACCCTCTAGCAAGCACACGGAATAAAGCCCTTCAATTTTGGGTAGTGTGGTATAACTTGGATTAGCAGTTAAAGTGATGGATAAGAATATCTGATAGCCACATTAAAAACCCCACTATGCAATGAGCTTGTGGGGTGACCTCAGGCCAGTCACACACATTGCTTAAGTTGCCTGACAGAGTTGCTATGACGGAAATGGAAAAGGGGAGACTTGGAGAATGGGTGGGATAAAATAGATAGGAAAATTAAAAGGAAACAACAAAACTGATACAAAGGGGGGGGGATATCGAAGGCCTCTTCAGAATGTACCAGACCCTTGAAACAGTCCGTTTTCAGTGGTCCCTAAAACCACAACAAAACTGAAAGTAAAAGAGACCTTTTACAGAACAAGAAGTAGCACTGAATCTCTACATTGCAACTGTAGAAACAAATATGGAGTACATTATAAACTCTTTTGATAGGATAAAGTCATCACTAGATTATTTCTCTTTAGACAATTTTAGGTGGCATTTCTTAGAAGAATGGGTGAGGTTGATTTTGTGTATCCAAAGATACGTTCAAGTGACGTTGTTCATTACAAAAGTAGTTTTTCAAATTATGAACCCTGTAGAAATAAGTTGATTAATTAACGGAGGTGTTATGGGAATTATCCAATTATTGGCTACTAAATGAATATGCATTATTTATCTCTAAAGTTTCCTGCAAAATCATGATTACCACTTGTAAGGAGCTACAATCAACACTGCTAAACTGAAGCCCTGTCTCTTAGTCCATTTTTGGTTCATATGATCAGTGGATGTTGGAATTATCATTGCAATTTTTTGTTTGTCAGTGCATATATCTCCCCTTGTTTCAGTAGCTTGGCTTTCACTGCCCATGAGCCAATTCTTTTGCCAGATCAAGTCCTCATTTACAAACACTTTGCATTTGGATTCCAGGATACTTTGTATAGAAGACAGCTTCCATGATTTCAAAAACCACTCGGAATACCGGCAGGAAAAAATGATCTTTCTCCTCTTGCTGATGGTGCTTCTCTACCTCTCCCTAACTTCCTCTCTCCTAGTCCCCTAGAAAGGGTAGTATATATTGTCATGCCTATGCAATGTTAGTGGAAAGAAGAGAAAGCATACATAATCAATGCACAAGAAATAAAAAGAAAATGACAGCTATTTCCCTGGGCAGGACTCCAGGGAATGGTACAAGAATGACCTACATTTATTCAGAACCAGTAGTTACTATTAGCAGCAACGCAGACGTTCTCCCTTCATTTCTAAGTATAAAGCAAGCACAGTGAGCACCCTCATCCTTAACAAATGAAGTTTCAGTGACTTAAAGCAGTTTACTTAAAACTGAAGTAACACAGTTTGTTTTGGGAATGCTATGCAAGTGTACGCAGTCCTTCCTAGACTATACCAACAAAAGTAATGCATACTTGGAAATGCTATATATGTATCAACAATTTCGTCTCTTAAAACATACATAGCTGTGGCATAGCCTACACTATTTTACTTTCAGATAACATCTACTGTCCTAAAATGGCTTACAGAACCTCAACAAGAATTCAGAATTTTTAATTTTTGTAACATTTAACTCGATATTCAAATATACTGCTGGACCTACTGTGACTACAGGAAACTCTTATTGCCTGAACAACCACACTTTCTTTGGTTTACTGCATTTTTTATTTTTTGCCTATTCTACTGATAGCAAAAAGAGCCTCTTGTGGCGCAGAGTGGTAAGGCAGCTATCTGAAAGCTTTGCCCATGAGGCTGGGGGTTCAATCCCAGCAGCCGGCTCAAGGTTGACTCAGCCTTCCATCCTTCCGAGGTCAGCTTGCTGGGGGGTAAACGGTAATGACTGGGGAAGGCACTGGCAAACCACCCCGTATTGAGTCTGCCATGAAAACGCTGGAGGGCGTCACCCCAAGGGTCAGACATGACTCGGTGCTTGCACAGGGGATACCTTTACCTTTACTGATAGCAAAAATTAAGATACACATGCTAAGGCAGCATAAAGTATAGCAGTTTACATCTGGCTTTCAAGTATAGGATCTATTCATAATTTGGTCTGTAGAAAAGTAGTGCATTTATGCTTCTAAATTCAATGAATATAAAACTGCTGTGAAGTGGGGAAACATTTCTATATGCGAAGTTATAAAGGATGCGTTTTAGTGTTGCTAAAACTATGACGTAACTTTAGGTTTAACAGGAAAGTAAGCATTGTGTGCATTTCTGTTCTGCCAAAAATTCCCCCTTCTCCCTAATAAGATAGACAAGAAATACCAACATGTGACTATATTTGAATTTGAATAACACAAGTTTACTTTTCTGTTATCCGTAAAATCATCTGTATACTAGGCATAAGTACTTATATGCAGAATCATATGAATGTGTTTTTAAAATATTTATGATATATCTGTTCCACTTAATATTTCTGGTAAGGCCTTGGAAGAGATGCATGTCTCAAGTTTTAAGTGCCATACTTAACACCCACTCAGGGCAGCTGTCCCGCCCCTGAGTGCCTCCTCCTCCAACCGGCTTGGCTTGCCTGTCTGTCCAGGGGTCAACCAAATGCTTTCTGTCCCCCACCCCTGACCACTCCCTCCTCCTTCCATTTCCCTCTGAGGCTTGGAGGCTGCAGATCCCTGCTGCTGCATGAGAGCTGCCCCTGCTAGTGAGTTGCCCCTGCTAGTGAGTTCCCTAACAGCTGCCTGCAGCCCATTGTATTCCTGAATGCAAGGGGCTTGGCCCCTAGTTCTTTATATTAGCAGTGTTCTTAGCCATATTTTTGTCTCAACCTTTTAGCTTACCTTCTTGGGTGGGCTGTAGTTCAGATTCCATAAATTTAATCCTTGTCTAATTTAGAAGGCAGGTAGAGGATAATCAGACAGAGACCTGCTGCACGTTTAGTGTCTTTAGCTTGCACAGGATCCTGAACCTCCACCAGTTGTTTCCCCAGAGAGCACTTTCCTGGGGGCACTTTCTTTAGGGGGGCCATAACTTAAACTCTGTACGCTGCTTTTAAATTTCATGTTTGAAAATAGTTGGAACTGGCTGAAGAAAAATCTAGTTTGGACCTCACATTTACACTGATAAGAGAGGCAGGATGTTTTGAAGGGGGAAAAAATCACTCTTTAAAAAAGAGTTTCTGCATATTGCTATGACCACATGTTGTCCCAGAGAAGGACAAGTCTCCAGTTGTTCTAGATATGCTTCCAGTCTTGAGAATATTAAGCTAACAACCTTCAACTCTATTTTCACCATGTCAAACTTGCCATTATACACAAACACAATACTACCCCCAAAGCCATTACAAACAAACAAACAAAAAATAAAAAACTGCTCAGAGTTACAATCAGGATTGGAAGTGGTGAGGTAGGAGTCTTTAACCCATTTTTGTCCATTTCCTCATTTGACATAAAGCCCCAAGTGGATTTTCTCCAAAGATTTCAAAGTGTAAACCAAGAACATAATTCCACTTGAAAAGTGATGTTGGCTAGGCTGCCAAAGTAACATTGTGTGCTTTTATATGCAACATTTAGGTGGAACAAGTATATCTGCATCTATTTCCCAAGAAAAAAGCAAAAACTTCCCAGCAGACTTGCTTGCTCTGAGTTAGTTTTAAACAGTATTTGATCAAGAAATACAAGGTTAAAATTATTCTCTGATTCCTGTAATTTAATTAATAGAACAAGAGAATAAACAATTATTTACATTTATATAATATCAATAAAATAGAAGAAGAAAATCCTTCAAGAAGAAAAAGCTGCAAAATCTTATATGAATAGCTAAATCCCTTGTTTTCATCATTTATACTGGAAATATCTAAAAACATTTTCAACTTTTTAACAGATGGCTGAGGCAGAAGGTTATCACTGCAAGGAACTGAAAAGCATTCTGTGGAAGAAGAGAAGGCTTTGCTAACTATATGGTAATAAGATTTTCACCTGCTGATACTTCTTTGTTGTTAGAGGCAACTGCTGAATTAAGAGACAAAACTATATAAGCAATTTACATACTATTTCTCTTTAATTTTACATGAACTGCTTGAAGGGCAAGTCTTCAATACTGCATAAAACAGCACACACAAATTTAACAAAAGGTTAATTCTACCCAGGCCTTCGTGCATTGCTGCAATATTTTTTCTACTTCCTGGTTTCTATTTACCAAGGTAGACAGGTGAGTGGGAGATAAAAACAAGCTCTTATATATATTGTTTATAAATGAAATTATCCACACATTCTTTAAATGTGCCCCTTTAAAACATGGAAAAATTATATAAGTTTTAGTATAATAGTTTCTCCATCTTACAGTATTACAAACATAAGTTCAGAGATATTATTAGAGTACATGTTACTGTTGTACAGAAAAGAAAGTAACCGGAAACATACAATACACAAATTCAAAATAATAAAAATCTCAGAAAAGACTTAAATATACCAAATAAATAAACAATAGTTGGTATTATGAAACCAAAAGCCACACAGGAAAGCACATACAACAAAAAAAACCCCAACTCTGAGCCATGAAGTTCTACTTGTCATGTTTATAGAACAAGGATATTAGACAATAATGACCATTCCCTCAAATACAGCCCTGTTAACACCTATAAATACTGATTTCTTATGAAAAGCCCTGAAAAGCCAATGCCCCCAGAATAACTGTATCAGTCTTCTGCTTACATAAATAAGGTTAAAAAAAATAATTAGAATTAGATCATTCTAGCAAGCAATGCATAGGAATTCTATTCTATTTCTCCCTATAAGAAACTGTGCTAAATCCCTGCGCAAGAATAGCCATCATCATCATCATCATCTATTCCATAACACACAATTAGTAGACTTGAAAAGGATAGTGTATATTTGTATCCATACACATTAACCTACAGGTATTCTTTCCTTCTGTGGTTTCTTTATGTTAATAATATAATTTATAGGCTTTCTTTCTCACCTGGACTCAGCAAATTACACAAGATAACTGTTATTTCATTGTAAGGTACCTAGAAAAATTATTAAGAAATAAAACCCTTGCAAAAATACACACAGTGTCTACAATTTTCTGGGTACGCTATACAACACGAAATACTAGAACAGGAATGGCTTGCTGAGGTATTATATACCACTAAAATGAATAAGTGTGTTGTTGTTGTTATTATTATTATATTTGATATATTAAGTGGGAGGTTACAATGTTCAATAAAGCCCCCATTAAAAGATATTATTGTCAGGAACCAGGCAGAAGACACCCAAGTCAAATCCTTGCAAAAGCCAAACCCCAAGACCACAGTGCTTCGGAATCCAAAGGGAAGCTTTATTCAAAAGACTAATACAAAAGGCATCTACAGGCAAAGTTCGATGAACGAACTCCTTGGCAGACAAAGGATCAATAGTCCCCCATAGGGTACTTATACAGGAGGAGGGAAGAGGGGTGTACAAGGCGGGAAAATACAATGGTTCTCTGAAGGGCCAACTGGTCCATGCTTTGATCTAGAACATTACAAGTGTTGATACTTCACAGCTCCTAGAAAGGTCAGTGAAAGCAGGAAGAGATGAAGTGTTCTGGCGGTGAGACACTTTGGTATGCAGAGGGAGGACAGGAACCAACAAGCGATTTATGGCTTTATAACAAGAGCCCAGGAGTCTCTGGGAGAACTCAGATGAAATTCAGATCAGGAACCGAGGTTCATGTCAAATATGACAAAACATGGCGGAAAACCCCACACACCCATCCCCACTACCAGAGGGGCGAGGAAGGAGTTGAGATGGTTGAGTTTATTACTCACACCCTGGGGGGGGGGCATCTATCTTCCTTGCCGGCCCCAACCTCAACCATAGACCTGGCGAAAGAGCTCTGTTTTGCAGGCCCTGCGGAATGCTGAAAGTTCTCGTAGGACCTGCAGCTCACCCGGGAGCTTATTCCACTAGGTTGCAGCCAGGACCAAAAAGGTTCTGGCCCTGGTCAAGGCTAGGTGCACTTCCCTGGGACTAGGAATGACCAGTAAATTATCACCCGCAGAGCGTAAGGCCCTGCGGAGGGCACAGGACAATAAGTGGTCCCTCAGGGTTAATGGATTTTGAGCTGAAACAAGTATTAAAACATATCAACATTGTCAAATTTTGAATAAACATTTTCACTACATAATTAGAAAATTTAGACCTATGGAAATTTTATTTGTATCCTGAAAGGCTTTAAATGTGAAATCTCGATGGTCAAACACTATTCCATTTCATGTTTGGTTGAAAGTCGTATAAGTTGTATTCAGACAGGGGCTGCCTGTCTGAATATGACTCCCTGGCCCCCAAAAAGTATGACTGGACTAACCCAGCCTGGTAGAATGAGCTCCCAGAGGCCAAGACGTCCCTGATAGAGCTAGTTTGCAGGGCCTGCAAGATGGATCTCTTCCGCCAGGCAACTATTTAGGGAAGATCAAAGAACATAGGCCTCCCCTGACAGCTTGGGTTTCTCCTCTTATACTCCCCATAGAGGGAGAGGCCATATTAGAAGGCAACACTGCAGGCAAAGCAAACAAGGACATTTAACTGACCCAATTAATACCTTCAAAGGGGTCAAGCAAGGCTGTGTCTTAGCCCCTGCAGTCCAAGGGACTCGCAAGAGTCTTCTCCAGCACCAAAAGCCTTAATTCTTTGACGCTCAGCCCTCCTTATGGTCCAACTTTCACAGCCATACATTGCAACTGGGAAGACAATTGCCTTGACTAGACGCACTTTTGTTGGCAAGGTGATGTCTCTGCTTTTTAGGATGCCATCTAGATTTTCCATAGCTTTCTTCCCCAGGAGCAAGTGTCTTTTAATTTCTTTGCTGCATTCTCCATCTGCAGTGATCTTGGAGAACAGGTTAAAATCTGTCACTACCTTCATTTCTTCCCCATTTATTTGCCAGGAATTGAGAGGGCCAGGTGCCATGATCTTCGTTTTCGTGATGTTGAGTTTCAAGCCAACTTTTGCACTCTCCTCCTATACCCGCATCAAAAGGCTCCTCAGTTCCTCTTCGCTTTCTGCCATTAGAGTGGTATCATCTGCATATCTGAGGTTATAAGGTTTAATAAGTACTGGAGCACTACTTTCACCACTGAAATTGACCAACACCTACTCCAAGACATTTTTAGCCATACAAAGGGGGAAATTGGCAACAGATTGTCTTCTTTCCCGCTCCATTACTGAAAGTGTAAGGTACAGTTTTGATATGAGAAAACTTGAACATTACAATTCTTCTGTTTTGGTCCTTATCTACAGATAAGCAAATTGGATTCTTTGGCAGCAGGAACTGATCCTCCAGAACCAGCAACTAAATTTCTAGCCGCTTTTGTTCCATTTTCTCCCAATACTGAGATTTTTGGATCCTGGTAAGTATATTGTAGCTCAACTTATTGCACTTGGCATCATAAAAGATCAACAGAAACAGCCCTCCAACTCCATAGTCTGTCCTCTGAACACCAAACTAAGCCAATTCAAATACCTTTAGCCTTTCGATATTCAGTTGTACTATTTCAGTTCACAAGAAACAAGTAAATGCTATATCCAAGGTAAAATAATTTTACTGCTACTATTAAGGAACAGCTCCAATAACAACAGAAGAAAAGTGCCTACCTGCTTTTTATGTATCTATATATATTGTTTTAGCTGACCCAACTTAGTTGAAATACATTAAATCCAACAGAGTCTCTAGACAAAGCTTCCCTCCTTTTATTTGAAGGAGGGAAATCTCAGATAAAAATATCTAAGTTAAAAATATTTCCATTTCAACTGGTAGGTTCACTAGAACATAGGAAAGCATGAGCAGGTCATTGTTTTAGAGGCTATTCAATTAGACGCTAATAAGCCAGTGTCCAAATCCTGACTAGAGTTATAAATCCAGTGGATATATTTGCAAGTCTATTTTTCAGCCTCCACTTCTCCTGTAAAATGGGAATTAACAATAATAGCAAGATAATAACCATAAACGTATTATTAAAATGATTTAGCATTCTGGAATATAAGACTGTGCATAATTTGAACTCATAGAGTTACCTTGTATTGTTGGATCATTCATCCATCTAGATAAATTTTGTCTACTGACTGGCAGCAGTCTCCAGAATACAGACAGAGATGCGACTGATTTTATTTCTTCAGAATGTATGCTCTTTTACTGAGCCACAATTTCTCCCCATTCCAATCCTTTTCTAAGACTATGCTCCAAATGACTGCACACCTATGTTTTATCAGCATGAATCACCAAACAGATTTTAACTCTTCTAAATTTAGCACGCATTTATTCCACTCCAGAGGGGTAGGGATCAAGGGCTTGTGGCACTTTATTTTGTAAAGGAACTCTGAAGGACAAAATCTTCCTTCATTTAGGAGATTCTCTTTTAAGGTTAATACTCTCCCAGATCTCTCATACTTAGCACTACCCCCCACACTAGGATTTTACAAACCATTTAGGTTGCTTTTTTGTTTTTCCCAGTGGAGGAAACAGTTCTTGAGGACGGTTTAGGCACAGGTAAACGTGCAAGAGAGAAGTTTAATAGATAAAAAACTGGTAAAAAAGGGAAAATGGGTGGGTGGGAGAGTTGTGTTCCCCTCCAGGACCATTCCTCCTGCTTTTTAGAAAAACTGAAACACCTGAGGAAGTGCTTAAAAGAAAAGAAAAAAGAAAATCTTCCTATATTTTCTCTTTTGAATGAATTAAATACTCCATAAAGCAAAACTCTCACAATCAAGAAGTACAGAATGAAAAACTGAGGCCTCCCCCCCCCCCCAAATTTCTCCAATAGAAAAATTTGTGAGAAAACTTTAAAAACTGCTATACTTTTTTTTCTTGAGTGATAAAAGGCTGGACTTACAAAATGACTGTTTCCAAATGTACAGCATGATTAAGCATAAAGCACTGAAAAAAATATCATACCGAACACATATACAACAGTCAATATTTTTTCTTTCAATGTACATAATTTTAGCAATAATCAATATGCTATAACATGTTTAAAAATACATTAAAGAATGCAGTATTTTAATGTAGAAAATGTTTAGCGTGATACTCCAAAATAGTGTTAATGCCATCTATTATATTCTGTCCAAATAGTACACTTTATGTTTTACTGCAAAATTTGTTTTCTACCTTTATCTTTTCCTACTTCTCAGATGGCAAACATTGAAGTTATATATGCTATGATAATACAGAATGCAGTAGTTTGCAACTCTTTCTAAGGATTGGGTATACTTATACGAAATGAAAGTATACTTTAAATTCCGTAATTATGCTAAATAGCACTAGCTTACATCCTGAAATATATATTATGCATTTGCTGTTGTTAAACCAGTAAAGAAGCTTAATTTTGACCAGAAAGCAAAAACAGCACATTTTATTTTTGTCAAAATTTAGTTTCCCGCCCATGACTTCAAAATTTCCAGAAAGATTATATCTTCCCTCCAATATGGATACTTTTAACAACAAATAAAAGTATTCTATAAAGACTGAACAGAAATGGTGAAGAAGAAACCACACTTCAGAATAGGGAAAATTCAACTCAAAGAAACCTCTTCTCTTTCTGTTTTGCTGTAATATCATACAATTTGCAGGTTTCATCATCAAATACAGTGGAACCAATCACTGCAAATAAAAAAGCCCTCACTTACCATCAGCTTGGCTATAGTTTTGAGATTTATGAAGTGCATTCTAACCCGTTTAAATGAAACTTTGTACAGTCACTTAAACCTTTCTTTAAAATCAATGTGCTTGCAGACCTACATCTTTTATTGCAACACTGGAGGCCTTGTTTTTTTTGTGTTCCACAAATAGGGTTCCACTGATTGCTTCTCAATACTTTTTACAATTTGAAGAGTCATCAAATCAAAAGCAAAAATAATTCACATCAACCTCACAGCCTCTCCATTATAATGAATATAGTTTACCTTCTTATTTAGCAATCTTTGACAAAGTTCACCACCACCATAAAATTAATTTTAAATATATTTTTGTTGAAGTTTTACTTTTTACAATTCAAGGGCCCCTGTTAGTTCTGTCTGTGTTTCCATTCTCTTTAGTTTTATTGAAAAGAATATAGGTTTAAATAATTTTACTCTCACATAAAGAGATCTTGTACTATTATTTCTAAGATGTTCCTTATTTAAAGACTATCTGGCATGTAATCAATTAAACCTGCATGTTATTAAAACTAAAATCAAGGAGCTTTTCCTGAGATGCTAATGAATATACAGTAGGTTATTCCTGCTGTTAAGGATGACTTCATCTGCAATATCTCCTATATTAGCAATACAGCAGAAACAAAATGGCTTCAAAATAGAATATGCATTTCCATGTTAATACTGATTTTTGTTCCTGTGAACCAGGCAGAATGTTAGTTTATTAACACTGCAATCCTAAATGGAATGTAACCCCCCGCCCCCCGTGATCATACTGACAAATGGACGTGGAAGGATATCACTGCAAGGCTACAATCCTATACATGTCAGTAGATACTTGATTACAAATTGTTACTTCTGAAAGTCCTCAAAAGAGGACACATTCATCTAAGTAACTGATCATCTTTCATTTTCCTGTCCAAAATGCATAATGGAAACAAACAAACAACTTTCACTGCCAAATCCATTTTGGAAATTCTAACTTTAAATCTTTTCTTGCAGATTAAACTCTCATTTCCCACAAACTAAACACATGAAATTAGGTTTCTACATTTCCTTGTCTCCTTGCCCATTTTTTCTCTACTGCTTCCCCACCACAGAAATTCATACTGTATTATCCCTGGGGGCATGACCTGACTTTTTATTCCCATTACACTGGAAAGCACTGCATATATTTAATGTCACAAATTATTTCTAAAAGCATCAACACAAATTGTAGGAAACTACATTTTTTTGCCCCTTTAAGGTGCTACAGAACGTTTATTCAAAGAGAGATGCTAAAAATTTCATTATTACTTAGTATATTACAAGATCATTTTAGATTGATGTCAATTTTAGATTGAACTACATACTAATCATCATATGTAACTGTTTTCCTGGTGGCCTACTGATAAGAGTTCAGTTGTGCTATAGTGAGAAGGTTAAATTTCATTGCTGCTCCAGTTATTTCTTTCCCTAGGGCTTCCAGGAATACAACAAATAAAGTCACAAGGGCTGATCTTGTCAGATCTCATAAGCAAAGCAGAAGTTGGCCTGGTCAATACCTACATAGGCAGATTCTAAAGAAAATTCGGGACAATTGAGTGTAGCAATGCAGACAAACTAAATAATGGTTTCCCTGCCCCCACCATTGTGATCACAGTTACTTCTATTAATACATCTCAGGTCCACTAAAGAACTTACACATAACACTTTTAAGGCCAGTTCACATAATACACATCTCACAGTCAGTAAACACTAATCCAGAAAGTACTTTTTTTCATGGTGTGTACAGAGTACTTCTGTGGTCGATATGTATTAAACAAATTAACTTTCATCTAAGAATTTGTACATTACAATGCAGATGAATTTATAACACATCATTTTAAAATACCAATCTTCAGAGTTTCCCTTTGCTCTAAACTGTGGTATTCCAGTACCAAGTCTAACAATCAAATGTGAATTAGATCTTTGACTTTAAAAATGGCTTACATCTTTTCCAGGAAAGCCAATCGATAATAAGGCTGTTCCATCATTGTCAATCACAAAGTCATCAACTGTGAGCTAAGTGTGTTATGCAATGTAACCTTGCAGTCAACATACACCAAAACAAAACTCCATTCTTCCTAGATGGATTTGAGTTCATTGAAGATTAAGTAGATGTCCTGCAAAAAAAACCCCTTAATTTTAAAACGTCTAATTTAGCCTTATGAGTCAATTTTGGTCTGAATGACCGTAAATAAATATTGATTGATTGATTGAGCATTATAAGTCACCCAATGCTCAAGATTTAGTATTAAATACTGGATTCTCAATTTCTCCTTTCAGTCCTTTACGGCATCATTTTGAGGTAAAGCAATAAGTTTATATATTTCAAAACAAGCCTGGGAAAGGTAAGATGACACTGAAAGCATACTTACTTCAAGCATTTCTTATTTCAGGGTAAAGAGATTTCAAACCATGTTGTCAACTAGATTTTAATGTAGCCTTACTGTCCAGCTCCAAAACTATCAGTAATTGAGTGTTTAAAAGACAGATACAGGGCAAAATGAATTGAGTGCCTTGTCATATAAAAATTGGACACTACTGTCTAATAATATTTTCCAAGCCATGTTCAAGACTCTTCTGTTGATTCTAAAATAAAAACAAATGGGTATTAAAAATACATCACTGATATTTGGTAGCTTTATAACTTTACAGGAACAGCAATCAGGACATGGATTCTTTCCCGGGGAGGAAAATGGCTTAATGAGAAATAGAAAAACATGATCCTCCATCTCTCTCTCTCTCTCTACCTCAAACAGTAATGACAAGCAATTAAGACTACATTATAATGCAGTGGTATAGAATAGAAGCGCAGAGTTTTTTATTGTTGTATGGAAGGTCTCCATTTCAATCCCTGGCATCTCCATTTAAAGGAACATAGAGTAGGTGATGCCCAAGATTGCTACCCAAGTGCCCAGAGAGCCTCTGCCAGTCAGAGCAGACAATACTTATCATGATAGACCATGGTCTGGCTCAGTATTACAACTGAATTTAGAACTATGATGTACCAATGTATAAAGTTTTACAGTAGTACTGCAAGAATCATCACAGATATATGTTCCAGTCTGCACTGCTGAACATGCCTATATAATTCTGGCTTAGAACTGCTCCATTAGGCATGTAGCTAAGTATTACCATTATAACTGAAAAGAGAAAAAGAACTCATGATTCTAAGTCAAAGCACAGAAGTAACAATATTAACACATAGGATCTCTTCATTGTGTTCCTAGGACACGTTTGGCAGTGCTAATGTGTGTATGTCTGTCAAAGCTAGTATTTTAACACTGACTTCTCATATGCAGTTGTTATGTGGCCATGGAGAGAGGAAAAGACAGAAAGCTGATAAACATTAGTTGATTTTGTGCATACACACCTATGAATGGTACTACCTGAATTCAGATTATCAGTCCTTTGCAAATCTTTTACTTTAAGACTCTTATTTAGACAGGATGACCTTCCCCTAAACTGCTGCTCCAGAAGCAGGTCCATCTCATCTCAGCTACTTGCTGAAATAATCCATGGTTTCAATTCAAAATCAAACTTTCATCCAATCCGGTTATAAAGTCTGTCTGTAATGACTTAATGTTCTCACTTTCTCGAAAGAACACTTACTGAAATGTGCACAACTCACAAATATGCCAAAAATATGTTTTAAACCTTTAATTTTACCACATAAAGACATAGACATAGACATAAAGACATAGACATAGACATCTATGAACATCCAGCATCTATTTATTTCAATGGTGAAGACCTAAGTGACCACCTATAAAGAATGCCTCCTTTTAAGTCTTTCCTCATACCTCTTCCTCCTTTCCAGTCACACTTAGCTAACTTAATCAATATTAAACCCTTCCTTTGCAGCACTCCGCATCTGCAGTGTATACAGGTCTCCCTTGCCTCAATATACATCTCAGAAAACTATGCCTGGTTCTAGGTCTTCCTACTGGGATAGACAGATAAGCATGCAACTTGTCAACACAGTTATTGGAAGACAAGCACACCACACAGTTAATTCGACAACCTGTGGAGAGAGAACAACTTAAAACATTTCTATTCACCCCTTCCATAAATTAAGACAGACTGAAATATTTTTTTATATGTGAGAATGGAAAATACAGCTTTAGAAAGGCTGATCTAAGTCCAAAGGATGATTCAAATCTAAAAGAAGCAGAAAACTATTAGGGCAAAATCAATCAGTGTTAGACCAAGGTTGTAAATTAAGCCCAAATTTGGTAGTTTCCCACTTTCATAAAAAGGGTAGCTTTATACAGTAGTTCCCATGTAGAACTGAAGGCTGAAGCTTGAAAGCTTAAAATGTATTCTTTTAAACTTTTAAATAATGAACTACAGGTTATGAGCCTCTTTTGGGAATATCTTGCAAAGTCTGAAAAAATAAACTGTATTATCGCTACCAATGCAACTGAAAGTAGGCACCTCCTGCTTTTTATTGTGCTTGAATCAGATTTAGTAATCCATTTGAGATGTCATTCTACTTCCCAATTATGTAGTGCCCCCTAACTTTACTGTTGTTTAATTTCATGTATTTGAAAGTTGAGAACAAAAAAATGCTCAGAATATGTTAGCTTATTTAAACCACAATTCTAAGAGCTGAAGTTAAGAATGTAACCATATAATTCCAATATACTATATTTTGAGTTAGGAACAAATCTTGTATATTTTCACAGCACAATTCTTTTTCTACTGTGCTCATCACCAAAATTCATATTCAGGATTCAAACTCAGAAGTATGAACCTTCAGATTCAGAATTTAAAAAACTGGAATTTCCAAATATCAGGAATGCAATGGAAGTCAAGAATAAACTACAAATTTTCACTTTTAAAGAAAAGTCTTTCATAAGGTTTTCTCAGTCCCTTTCCTTCCCCAGTATCTCTTTCACCCCCAATCAGCTAAGTAGATATGGAAGTCGTTGCCATAATTGCCCAGCAACAACACTCAAGCATTGGGCAATGACTGAAATCTAGGCATTCAGAAACTTGAACCAGTAGTACCAACTGCCACCACCACAGCACGCATATACACCTTTCCCCACTGACGACTGCTTTTTACTGATGCCTAGCAATGTAGAAGCAGAGTGGACTGATTGCCACCTTCTTTTCTTCAGTCACTCAGTAGCAGCTGCTGCAATGAATGCATGCAGTTTACCTGCAACTGTCTCCCATGCATTTGGAAATGAACATAGGAAGGACTATTTCTAGAGAGAGAGAATCAGTCAACAGCTATATAAAATTCACCAAGCTGGACAAGTTAAAAGAAAATAATAGATATATCTGTCACATGTAGACAGGATGTAGCATTATCAGCAGATGCTACTAGCAGTTCTATCCTAAAAAGTCTACACTGCAATTTGAGAAGACTGTTAGTACAGAAAGGACCCTCAATTTCTGTCAATTTCATATACTATAAATTATACCAAAGGTGCCAAACAGAATATTTGCCACCAGATTTACAATCATTCCATTTATATGGTTTAATATTTTATTAGCATTGTTATAACATAAAGGAAAATAAATTTTGAGGATGTCAATTTTTCTAATATACCTTTGCTATTTTGGATGGATGTCACTGGAGAATTAAATCAATACATGCCACTGAATAACGATTCAGCAAATATACAGTAATAGAAGACGCAGGAAAGTTAAGTCTCTTTCTCAAAATTCTAATTTCACACCTTTTATTTCAAAGTATATACAACATGTTAGCAAAATTGTTTAAATAAGCAACAACAAAAACATCAAACTGGAACTAGGTCTTTCTGGATACTTAATGAAACTGAGGGCCTCAAAGATGTATATACACAGAAAATTTAACAGTGTTGGATATGCTCCTATCAGTTTCGGGTTCACAATTCAACAACACTAGTTTGATGTTCAATTACTGTTGGAAGATCCAGCATTGTTTTACTGCTATGTCTCTTAGATTTCTTTAAAGAAAACATGGGACTAAAGTAGTAATAGTGGTGGTGGTGGTGGTGGTGGTGGAGGAGGAGGAGGAGGAGAGTTGGTTCTTATATGCCGCTTTTCCCTACCCAAAGGAGGCTCAAAGTGGCTTACAGTCGCCTTCCCATTCCTCTCCCCACAACAGACACCCTGTGGGGTGGGTGAGGCTGAGAGAGCGCTGATATCACTGCCCGGTCAGAACAGCCCAAGGTCACCCAGCTGGTTGCATGTGAGGGAGTGCAGAATCGAACCCGGCATGCCAGATTAGAAGTCCACACTCCTAATCACTACACCAAACTGGCTCTCATATTTACAATAGTGGGCCTAACATAAGTTTGGTGGATTAAAAAAAAATCTTCTTTGGGTATCAGCTGATTCTTGTAATACATCACAAACTGTTGTAATACATCGCAAACTGTTATTGTGAATTTCAATCATTTCGACAGGCAATTGGGAGAACAATGTTGGGGCAGCCAAGAACCTGAGGTCGAAAGCCTGCTTTGGCTCAGAGTTTCTAAGTCAAACATCCTTCCACTTTGTCTTTCCTGGGAAGTAATTGTACCTTTTATGATACACATCCACACATTCATTTTTAGCTACTGCTTGACCAGACAGTTATGAGTTTCATGTTGAATTTCAAGAACTATTTAGTTATAATCTCATGGACATTACTGCCTAACGGTCCAATTATGACAGAAAGCCACTGACCAAAAAGACTACAGAGAGATCATAGAATCTACTCTTCTGTCTAGTCTATCTAGTAGACATAAAAGGAAACATTTCTGCACTATCTCACCCAACGGGACCAAGTTGGTTGACTGGGCCAAATTTTGTCATAGAACTTTAGGTACTCTTTGGATATCATCTGTAACTATGTTGTTAGAACCATATAACATAAAGATTCTACTTCCACAGGGCGCTTCATAGCATTCTTCCAAAAACTTGTAGAACTGTATACTAAGCACTTTCTCTCTAATATGTTTAGCTGACATTACACAGCTGACACATCAGAATCAAATTCCAGTAATATGCATAACATCTGCTACCCAAAAGCTGATGTACTACTGAAGCCTATAGGTGGCCACTGGTAGAAACTGGACACATGACTAGATAAACCTTCAATTTGGGTTTTTAACATACATTGTAAGAAGTGCTAAATTTTAATGTTCTTCATCAAGAAAAATACACTTTATATATCAGGGTTCCTCGGTGTGGTATCTGTGGGCATTATAGCACTTGACAGTACTTCCTTGGATGCCCACCAAACTTTTCAGGAAGTAGACAGGGCTATTGTATGACCTTGCTATTGGGTGCCCTCAGTCAAAAGGCCAGGAAGATTGGTAAGCATCTGGACTTTTCCTAATCAGTGTGTGGTTCCATTGCCCTTTTCCCCAGGAGGTGTAAGGAAGGAGGCATTTTCTTTGAGTTTTAATGACCCATGGAAGGGTTAGTGGAACCATTAGAAGCTTGTGAGAGGTGGCTACCTATTAGCAATAATAATGAACTGGGAGGGGTGGGTCCCAGTGAAGACACAAATATAGAAAAATACAGACGCACTGGGAAACCAATATGGCAATAAAATATCCAAATTGGACTGATATAGAGTAGTCTCTCTTCAGTAATTCTTTTATTCTTATTTCACACAAGTCCTGACGCGTTTCGCCTTGCTTTATCAAGGAATGGTTTTTATATTTAAGGATCAACTTCAACTTATTAAGGAATCTCTTGATAGAGTATAAGGTCATACAATAGCTAAACTTAGCTTGTGGTGCTTCAGACGCGTCGGGACTTGTGTGAAATAAGAATAAAAGAATTACCGAAGAGAGACGACGCTATAGAAGTCCAATTTGGATATTTTATTGCCATATTGGTTTCCCAGTGCGTCTGTATTTTTCTGTAGCTATTAGCAATGCCATTCTATGATGAAGTGTGTGAGTTAGTTGCGGTTATCATGTATCACAATAATTTCAGGAACTGTGTTGGTACACTACATTTTGCACCCAATAGGTTGGAGGAGGAGATATATATAAACTTAAGTTTCCTGTTGCTCACAGCATCTCAGTAGCAATTTCTGTCTGATTCTGTGAAGGCAAAGGGGTGGTAGGTTACAGTAGATGAGCGATTGGAATGTGAGTGTCCTGCATAGTGCAGAGGGTTGGACTAGATGACCCATGAGATCCCTTCCAAGTCTATTATTCTATGATTTAAAAATCTCTGCTATAAGTAAAGTTTTAAAGAGTTTATTTCACTGACTAAGAATTCTGTAGCTTCAGAATATATTAAGTACAAATGCTTCACTACACTGAAGATTCAGAAGCCATGTTTCACTTATATGGGAGGAGTGTGTTTAGAAACATTAGTTTAAGCTTTATGATGGAAGCACCCCAGGAGAGGTTTTGTGTTTGTATGTGTGTTGAAGCATGAACCCTTCATTGCTACTCTGACCTAGTCTCTGGCACAACACTTCTTTTCCATCTTCCAGTCCTCTAGAATAGTGATCCCCAACCTGTGCTCTGCGGACCACATGTGGTCCTTCGACTAATTGGAGGTGGGCCCCGAAGGACGCCTTCCCCCCCCCCCGGCCCTTTACTTCATCCCCCCCAGCCCTTTACAACACACTTCATTGTTGTGGCATGTCTGTATCTTATTTAGAAGGGATGTTTAAACATTACCATAGCGATCAGAGAGCACTAGGGCAGTGGTTGAGAGTAGAGGAGTAAACTACCCCCCCCACACACTGGGCCTCAGTAAAAGGTGTTGAGTGGTCCCCGGTGAGTGGTCCCCGGTGATAAAAAGGTTGGGGACCACTGCTCTAGAACTACTTTAAACGAGGAATTAATTTCAGTGAAACAAAATGAATGAACACAAACAGTTCTAAAAATACAATACTCCAGGGTTTACGTTCACTTTTAAAATGTTCACTATTCTTGTTCCCTTGGGGATTATCTCTCTTATTAAAGTTCCAATTAGGTATCTAGCAATAAGTCAATGTGTTAAACCACAAACTTCTACCAAATTACAAGAACTGCACATACATCCTGTTTGACCTTCTGAATTCTCTTTTTTTAAAATGTTGATTGCAGTTAGGACCTCAAGTTGGCAAACGAAGTAGAAGTGTAACATTTCAGGAGAATAAAAACAGTATTGTTATCATTAGTATCTACCAGAGGTCCCCAATCTTTTTGAGTCTGCAGGCACCTTTAGAATTTTGAGAAGAGCTGTGGATGGCTGCCACAGGAGGTAGAGTAAAATGGAATGATACCCCCCCCTTTTGTATGCACTCTGATAAAAGCAAAGGAGCAAGCCCTACCGCTCTGTCTTGCTATCCATAAGAGCTCATCCTCATCACACTGATCTCTGCCCATTAGATTCAGCAGTACATTTTGGGGAAAGGATCATAGGTGGATTCTCAAAATAAGGATCTGGAAGATATCAACTACAAATGACTGCAAGGTTACACGAGGAAGTCTCCATATTTCCTTTCTTTTAATGCTGCTTTAAAGGAGAACATAGAGTACTAGACTCATGCCTCAGCATGCACAATTACATTTACATGAAAAATATCTGACAACCTGAGCTTTGACTCATGAACATTAGTACACTGGATATTTTTGTGGACCTTTAAGATTCTAATGGGCTCTAATTTTATTATGCCACCCCACATGAGAAATAAGATCTCCAAGAAGAGTTAATTCCTTATAATGTTATCAGAATTGGGGTGCTAGTGATAGTGGTCTACTTGCTTCAAAGGAAGGACCCTGCAATAAATTTCATATCTATATGGAAGATAATTTTATGGGATGCTATCTTGGAAGTGATTCTATTTCCTTTCAAAAGGTTTTGCCAAATAATCAGCAGTATACATTTGCCAAATCTAGACAGAGAAAGGGAAGTTCATTTAAAAGTAGACAGCCAGTTAAAGCAAAAGTAAACCGTAAACAGAATCAAGCAATAAGCAGTAAACAGAGTCAACTACAAGACTAGATGTCAGCAGTCAGTAAGAATGAAACCAATCAAAAATACACTAGAATTATTTTTTACACTAAGTAAAACATAATTGCTGGTAGGCATGCTTTCAGGTGGTTTCATCCTAGTAGTCATCAGATTTACTGATTCCAGTATACTTTGGTCAGGATTATGGAATATCATTACGGTATTTTATGGCTCAAATCTCGAGCATATAAAGACTGCTGTGCGTGGGTAATTTGTTATTACTAAAACTTTTAATTCCTTTTGTTCACACACACTATTTTTTCCATCTAGGTATGAAAGTATGTGCAACAGCAAGCCTGCATACTATTAAATCATGGACATCTTATGTGTTCTTCTTCACGCAGCTATTGTTTCCCCATTCATTTTAAAGTGCAGAAACTACCCCTCCCTCTTCTTTACCAACAAAAATGCAGAAACATGCATCTTTCCTAATTTTTAAGACTATTATGGGGTCAGAGAGAGACATGATTCCCCTGTTTAAAATCAATTGATCAGTTCATACAAATGAACTTGGAACTGTCAGTATACTAATGATAGCCAGGATAAAGACACCATGGTGATCATTGGGTGCCTGGGCTCTTCAATCCCCACTGCCTGGGAACTTGTGTTCAGTTATAGCTTCTGGTCTAGAAGACCTGGAAGCTCAGGAGCCACCACCAGAACCTGTCAAGGACCATGGCTGCCCCCAAGAGAGAGCAGAGAATAGCCCAGTTCAGATGGACTAGCTGACCTGGATCCAGCAGCTGTGGGTAACTGCAGACCCCAGGTCACTGCTACAGCTGCAAACACTCACTCCCATAAATTGAATGTTCAGCTCTAAACGTTGTAAAATTAACAGTCGCAATAGTGCTTGGTCTTCCTGCCTTGCTGTTACTCAACTCCAGCCTGCCTCAAATCCTTAGGTGAGAGCAGGGCAACCCCAAAATTAGGAGGCAATTGTCTTAGGGGCTCTTACATCAAGACCATGGAGGACAGAAATGCACCTGGTAGAACCACAGGGTATGAAGAGGCATAGCTTTACATTCAGATGAAAGTTGTCAATGAAAGCCAACAAGGCTATCTCCATTCCATTCTGCAACTCACACGACTGAAAATGGAGTAGATTAGCTATCCAAGAAGACCTGGAGTTTGCTACCGCTCTCTCAATCAGTTTGCCTAGAAAGAGCAGATTAAACACTATGATAATTGGCAAATATTATTTTTCTATGGGGCAGTTTTTAAAGCAGTGGATAAATAATTGCCTCTTTGACTGAGGGAAGCTGGCCTGTTAGTGAATGATTTATGATAGACATTAAAAGGCTTGATGATGTGGTCCTTACATGATTTTAGCAGCCAGAATATGTGATCCAGGACAGATCCCAGGATCTTGCCAATATCCATCACAGAAATTGACATAAAAGGTCAATATATGGAACCTTTCTTCTGACAAATCTACATTACAACCAGTATTGAGATCTGAGTGTATATCCAATAATTTATCAGTGAAAATCTCTGCAGAAGTTTCACAACCAGTCGTCTGTTCTTGAGCCAATAAAGGTACATATTTCAGAGTCACCAGATGCAGAGCTACTTTGAACATTTAGGATGGTCATTAACTAACCGATGCAATGTTAGTAGAGAAGTAACATATCTTTGCCATTGTTATTGCTGCTTCCTAGGTGTTCCAAAAAACTTTACAGCACAATTTGTCAGATTCAATATGTTCTACCAGCCTTGCTCTACATCTCCCAGCTTAGTAAACCAAATCATTTTCTTGCTGATACACAAACCAAGCCAGTTTTCTCTTTCTGTAACATTCCGCAGTGGCCTGCACTATTGTGCCTCACTGATCTAGTACTGTATTAGTGTGGAGCTGGGGAAAATATGGGCCCTTACATCATCAGCTTTCAGGATGCAAGCGAGATGAGACAGGTGACAAGCATCTGGACAAATGACTGGACTTGATAAACTCCACCCCAAACCTACCAGCCTCAGTCTGCACTGAAACAGTGCATTCATCAAACATCCTGCTCCAGGTAAAAGATTGCCCACAGCACTCACACACACAACATGCTGGGGGCCATAAAGTAGTCATAGAGCAATCCAGGATTATAGTCAGGATGTGCTGATTGTCCAACAGGTGTTCTGTGTCAGTACTGCTCCTGGTTTCCAAGTAATTAACTATTATCACTCTTCCTCTCCAATAGTGGCTGACATTCATCTACTTATTGTGCACTATGGCCATGCCCCTGGGCCCAGAGCCCACAGGTCAAAGCCCTTGTATCTCTGGGGCTGGCCTTGTTTTAAATGTGTAGCAGCTCCATGCCCATTAAAAACATGGAGACACACCCAGGAGGAGTAGCTTGCCTCTCAGCAACCTTTCCCAATATATACTTCTATTTTCCCACGTGAATTAAAACCAGACGGGTTGGTTCAGATTAGTAAATTTATCAGTAAACTTGATTGGCCTGAGCCAGCATCAAGCCGAAGCTACCTTAGTTATAGCTGAACTGGAACCAAATCACAAAGTATAATGGTTTGCCTCCCTGCTGATGCTGACATGATAAATGCGAACATTAAGGGGGGGGGGGGACAAGATTGAAATGGTAAGCTTCAGAAAAGGGAAGATAGCTACCAATATCATGCAAAAGGAAGGAAGGAAGGAAGGAAGGAAGGAAGGAAGGAAGGAAGGAAGGAAGGAAGGAAGGAAGGAAGGAAGGAAGGAAGGAAGGAAGGAAGACAAAAGAAGAGTAGAACAAACAACTTAAGCTGGTATGTTTGCACTTAAACTGGTTTAAGTGACTCATGGATCAAAGCTTAAATCTGAAGAATAAGCATACCAGCAGGAACAAATCTACAACCTGTAGTTCATGCTGCAAGACAGTAATTTCATTACAGTGAGCCAATTCACCGTTTAAAGGATTTTTATGCAGAATTGGTTTTATGGGTAGCACAGCTGTGAAAACAGGGGGGGGGGGGACTTCAAAGTGGAGAGGCAGAATACCAAGAAGAACCCGTTTTTCTTTCACAATTGTACAGAAAACAGGTATTACTGCTGTTTACAGCAAACAGAAGTGCCTCCATACAGAGGAATAAAAAAGACATGTATTTTATTAACACAGAAACATATCTAGATCTGCCCAATTATTAATCCCAGGAACAGCTAGTAATCATTTTCTGTTATCATGTTCGATTATGGCATTTCTTCTGGATACCTGGAGTATACATGCTATCACAACAAATGAGTTTTAACTCTGAAGTGGCTTGAAATGACTTCTTATTGAAAAGTATATCAGGAAAACCAGTTTCTTCATGCAGACTTAATACAGTATTTTTTGAGTATCTTTTGTGCAACTGCACCTGTGAACATCATTGATATGGGATAAGAAGTTGAAGAAAGACATATTTAAATTTAATGTAGATTTCTAACTGCCATGGGCTTCACAATCAAATTACTGAACAATCACGGCAAATGGAAACACAATCCTTTGTGAGAACAACTCAATATTAATTAGAATTTAAGGAGATAAGTAACTGGCTAAGTGTCTTGATGCCTTTACATTGGGTCAAGACACACTGCAATCAGTATAAGAACCAAAATCTGTCACATAATAGATTAATAATAGATTTTATTTGTTTCTACAAGCTTTTACATACTGATCAGTAGATGCTATATTTTTTACCTAAGCATGAGGATTCTTGATTTACAATCCAATTCTACACAAATGTTTGCACACAACTAGTTCACAACAATATACACATACATCTGTTCCCTCTTAATAAAACAGTAAGGGGTGTTCGGGTGGGCTGTGTCCATGATCAAAACTCCCGGATTAGCCCCTTGGCCCCGGATTGACAAGCGGACAGACCAGAGTTCCAGGACAATCAGGAGACATGGCTGCCAGTCTGCTCCTGACCACCAAAGGGAGAGGAGGTCAGCAGGGCTGCCAAGGGGAATGAGAACAGTGGCTGAGCCAGCCTTTTTCACCCCAAGGCTGTCCTAACTGTCAAGTCCAACTGCAAATTGCCTCAGAACCCTGACAGAGCTGGCAGGAGGCTGGTGAGTGCGCTCCCTCCCACCCTTCAGGCCTGCTGCGAAGGAGCCTCTGACACGCCCTGACAGAGGGGAGGAAGGTATTTCCAAGAGCAACACAGGGGAGCCTGAGGACATTCCTTTTGAGGGTGGGGAACTTTCCCCTTCTGCCAAATAGTTGGCTGACAGGGAGGCCACAGAAAAGCCCCTTCTCACTTAACATACTGCTCTGGGCCGGGGGTTAGATACAGCCAAGCCATGTGTCTTTCTTCTTTGCAACTCTCTGCAGATTTGAGGCTACTGCACTGCAGATGAAACTGGTTCTTTTGTCTCCTGTTTCATCTGCACAACAACCCTGTGCAGTAGGCCTCAAGTCTTTCAATTCAACAACAACCTGTGTGGGAGGCCTTAAATGTTTCTCTACCACAACCCTGTCCAAAGTAGCCCTTTCTGCCTGGGGAGCTGACCTTTATACTCTACAGGTGAGCTGTAATTCCAGGAGTTCTCCAGGCCCCACCTGGATGTTGGCTACCCCTGGGTTGGAAATATTCCTGGAGGTTTGGAGGTGGGACTTCGAAATCCCTCAGAGTCCAGCCTTCAAAGAAGCCATTTTTGCCTGCAATTGGGAGGGAGTGGTGCAGGTATGTCCCTCTTGGCTATGGCCAACCCTTACCAGCAACTGTTTATATTCTGGGGCGCAGACAGGCAGACCAGCATCGGTCCTGTGAGCCTGGAAACTGCAAGAAGATCTAAATAAATATTTACAGCCTGAAACTGTAAATAGTGAACAAGTAAATGGCTGGAGACACATGGGAACTGACTTTACTTTTTCCAACCTTGGCCTGGCAAATAAAAAAAAAAGTATAAAAAAACCTTACTAAGGTCGACTGCTGTGCACAGAGAGTCTTCCTCTTAGGGTTGCCAGCTTCCCTGTGAGGCTCTCTACCCCACCTCCCTCATTGAGAGTCTGCTATGGGGAGAGGAAGGGAAGATGATTGGAAAATGCTTTGAGACACCTGAGGCCTGCTGGGTCACTGCGGCCCATTCCCAGTTCTCTCAGACCTCTCACAGCCCCACATAACTCACAGGTTGACTATTGTGGGGAGCCGAACAGAAAAGGTGTTTGTAAACTGCTTTGAGACTCCTTTGGGTAGTAAAGAACAGGGTACAAAAATCCATTCTTCTGCTAAGGAGCAACCATGAAAGAAGCATGTGGGCACATAACATTTTTCAACAATGAAAAAATGGAAAAGGAACAAGGTGGACGCCTGTGTAGTGTAACTACCCCATGTGTATTAGGGCAGAGGGCATTTCGGTGTCTGTGGCCTAATTCACACAAGAAGGGAAATTACGCAGAACTCTGGGTAATTGGTTGCCATGTAATCTTCCCCCAAGAAGAATCTCCAGTCTGATTGTCCCTTCACACATCTGAAGACATGGCTCTGGAAAGCTCATCTGTAACTACTATGCCACAATTCCCAAAGGTCAGTCCTCTCCCATACTCAATGAACATTCCACACCACAGATTCTTGACACCCATATCTCCACACCCATGCCCTCATTTGCCACCACAACCTCCCACACAACACACACATTCAACCCCATGCCCTTACAGACTGCACAACTCCTCCCCTTCCTCTTCCCACTGCCAAGCTCTAGTGCCCATTGTATTTTTAGATACAACGGGATTTGCCCCTAGTAATAAAATATATTACAATAATAAAAATACAATACTAAACCTACAGCTTAGAAACAGCATCCCCACCCCCTTTACTCTCTCAGCTCCCTCTACTGGCTACACCAGGCAGGATATTACAACAATATAAATAAATCAATGGGGAGGCCAAAAGGGAGAAGAATGGAGAGAGGCCCATAAGCTTTGAATAAATTGGTCTCAACCATAGGCCTGGAAAAAGTGTTATTTTACAGACCCTATAGAACTGACAGCTCCATCAGGGTCCAGATCTCAACTAACAATTTGTACTATCAAGCTGAAGCCAGGGCTGAAAAGGCTGTGTATCTGGCTGAAACCAGGCAAATGTCCTCGGGGCCAGCAATCACCAGCAAATTGGTGTTAACACAGTGCAGTGCTCTCTGGGAAAGATATTAGGAAAGGTGGTGCCTCAGATCGCATATGGCCTTAATCAATACTAAGCCCTTGAACTTGATCCAGAACTCCATCAGCAACCAGTGCAACTATAGGAGGGCCAGTCGAATAAGCATCCTCCATGGAGTCCACATAAGGATCCGAACCACTGTATTTTGTACCAGCTGTAATCTCAGATCAGGGCCAAGAGTAGTCCTGCTGTAAATTACAGTGATCCAGTCTAGAGGGAAGTGTTGCATGGATCACTGTGGCTAAGTCTTCTGGGGCTAGTAGCTTTGCCTGGCAAGCTACATTTGTGACTTGCGTCTCCACTGACAAGAAGAGTCAAGGGTCACCCCGCTCCCAACTCTTGACTGTGCATGAAGCTGTTAATCACGGCAGGGGAAGACCACTTCCTCTTCTAGCCCTTCCTTCCCCAGCCACAGAACCATCATCTTCAAGAGGCTGTGTTTCAGTTGGTTCTGCTAGAGCCATCCTGCCATGCCCTCCAGACATGTGACCAATGATTCTGGGGGTGCATTTGGCCAGCTGCCCATCAACAGGAAGAGCTGGGTATCATCAATGTACTGCTGATATCCTAGCCCATTCATCCAGACCTGCGCATATAGATGTTAAATATTGGAGAGAGAATTGTGCCCTGTGGCATCCCACAAGGAGAGGATGGTAGCATGACCGCTCTTCTCTGACAGCTACTCTCTATCCCCGACCATTCCAAATCCCATCTCAAGACAATTCAGGAGCTTCTAAATGCAGAAATCTATGTGTTCACTGCAGTTTCACAGTTGGCACTTTTTGTTCATTGAGTTTCACAGGGCATGCAAGACAGAACTCTTCCACCAGTGAAAACATCTACCTCTAATTGGCCTCCCTCCTGTATTGCACCCCCCACACTGGGTTCTAGTCTTTACACCCAATGGCAGATTTTTAAAAAATTGTTAAACTGTGATTTTAATTGTATTATTGGACATATGTTGTTCACCGCCCTGATTCTGCTTGAACAAAGAGAACAATTTAGAAGTCCAAATAAATAAAACAGAAATAAATTATTCACCCATATAGTGAGCACTATATATAAGATCAGTTACATTAACAATCCAGGATGATACATATTATACATTCTGCCTACACAACAGAAATTAAGCTGCACCAATATGAATTTAGAACAAAATTAGAGTTCATTAAGAGCAACGAAGTTTAATTCTGGGTATACGTTTTTGCGTGCACATGGTACCTGATGAAGTGTGCCAAACACATGAATGCTTAAACCCAGAATTTGATGGTCTTAAAGATGCCACAGTATTCAGTACACAAATTTTGTTGCCTCAGATCTACACAACTATCCACCTGAACTAATAAGAATCTAGTCATGTGCTAATCAGAAAAAACACTACAAAGAGAGCCAGTTTGGTGTAGTGGTTAGGAGTGCGGACTTCTAATCTGGCATGCCGGGTTCGATTCTGCGCTCCCCCACATGCAACCAGCTGGGTGACCTTGGGCTCGCCACGGCACTGATAAAACTATTCTGACCGAGCAGTGATATCAGGGCTCTCTCAGCCTCACCTACCCCACAGGGTGTCTGTTGTGGGGAGAGGAATGGGAAGGTGACTGTAAGCCGCTTTGAGCCTCCTTCGGGTAGGGAAAAGCGGCATATAAGAACCAACTCTTCTTCTTCTTCTACAAAGATGGTGAGAGGTTTGGAGACCAAGTTGTATGAGGAAAGGTTGAGAGAGCTTGTTTAGCCTGGAGAGAAGACGACTAAGAGGTGATATAAGTATCCTCAAATACTTGAAGGGCTTTCATATAGAAGATGGAGCAGAATTGTTTTCTGTTGCCCCAGGGGGTCGGACCAGAACCAATGGGTTAAAATTAATTCAAAAGAATTTTTGGCTAAACATCCGGAAGAAGTTCCTGACAGTTAGAGCTGTTCCTTCAGTGGAACAGGCTTCCTTGGGAGGTCGTGGTTTCTCCTCTGGAATTTTATAAGCAGAAGCTAGATCATCATCTGACAGAAATGCAGATTTTATTAACTTAGGCAGATTGTGAGTGGGTGGGCAGGTAGCTGTGAGTTCCTGCATTGTGCAGCAGGCTGGACTAGATGACCCTGGAGGTACCTTCCAATTCTATGATTTGTGAAGATTCCTCAACTCTGCAAAAGGGCTAGGGCAAAAATCCTCACACTTTGTTCACTCAATCTACTAACGTAGTATCTCCAGCCCTCCTAAAGCTGGGAAAGATGCAGAGGCTTTTTTCATGATTCAAATATTATTTACAATCACCTCTAACAGGTTTACACAAATTGTCCACTACAACAGATCAAATCTAATGCAACTGTATAAATGTCTAGTTACATGCTTAAGGGACAGAAAAGCTACTCAGAACAAGTATCTACTGGAACCTTTAAAACAGATTAACCTGTTAATCCTGTTCTCACTTTCAGTGTTAGCACTGAATTTGTTAGCCTCTAGCCTTAAAGGTGCCAGAAGTCATCACTTACACTGGCTCCCATGGGTGCATTCCAAATACTTTGAATTAAGTCTTACAAAATGAGCTATTAAAATATTGATGGGATATACAGAGGCAAGTCTGCTAAGACTAAAAGTTAGAGATGTCCTTGTGCACTCACTTTTCGTTCAGTTCCACCACCTACCAAAAGAAGTAATCAAAACCAGCATTCAGCACAAGAATTTTCTTTCCATCCCTAACTGCATTGGTTCAGGAAGCTAAGTCCCTGGGACTTCAAGCTGCACTGCTCATGAACACAATACATGTCACAGTACCAATGACTTATTTATGGTGGAGAGATTTCAACCTCTCCAGCTAATTTATAGGTTATTACGTATCTGGCTCACATATATTCCTGGGGATCTGTGTTTGCCCACACTGGTGGTAGCACTTGGAGTACATCTGTGCGGAGGGTACTTCCATGCATAGTGGCTCTAGAACAAGAATACTGAGCTTGTTACAGTGACATACAGGAAATTTCTTTTTGCAGTGCTAATGTAAGTGAGCTATAAATTTACTTCTACAATTTTTACTCTGAAACCTTTTCTCTTTTATATACGATATAAGACGTGCTTCTGTGTTCTTTAAGGAAAACATCCAGTGACAAACTATACAATCTAAAAGAGATTCAAACTTAAAGTGACTTCACTCACACCTACAAATCCAGATTCTAAATCCTGGGGTCACGGATTACATCATTTTTGTGATGACACTAAATATTTAGTGGCAACAGCAAGAAATATATTCACATTCTCACCAGTGTGTGTCACCTTTAGCATTAAGTTTTTCCTTTCTTTAAAGTTTTTAAGGTGTCGACTGAGCATTTCTCTTTCACTATACTAGAGGAAGCTAACAGGTATTTGAAAACTTGAGGCTTCCCCCCCCCCCCAAACTTGCATATATGTGCACTATAGCAGCTCATTATCAAAAGATTCTTACAATTTGGTAGGGGTTTTCCACACACAAACAGGCTTGTAGCATTTCTCCAATGCTGTTACAGTTGCCCACAGAGCACAACAAAAACAAGGCTACCACATGATGGGTTCCCTCTCATTTTTTCTGCTCCAACTGTGGCCACTCCTCCCACACACCCATTAGGGGATTTTTTAGGTGTTCTTTTTAAATCATCAACTGTTGTTATAGCATTACAATATTCTAATTATATCTATCATGTTCCTGAATTCCCAGCTTTCATTTTTTTAAATCTCTAGACTACCTTATTGCAAAGGTATAACACGAAGGCATTATCTCCACAATGAAAGTTGCTAGAGATTTATTCCTTTTAAAAAAAACTAGCAACTCTCAGAATGTGACAAACAGAAAATTGTAACAGTATAACAATAATCAACTGTTTTTTTCTCTCTTAAAGCCCTCCAGTGGCCAAGCAAGGAGGCCTTTGTGACGCCTTGAGGTAGGTAAAATGGCACTGATATGGGTGGTACTGGGAAGATCCAGAGTTTCCCATCAGCAATGGTGGCCTCCCCAGCCTCGCCACAACTTTTTCTAAAACATCACAGCAAACTAAGTTTTGGAAAGATTGCAGGAAACTTGAGAGATGTACAGATGCACTATTATGCTGTGGGGAAGCAAGAAAATAACATGCTTCACAACAGCATCTAATTCAGGACAAACCTGTGTATAAGTGATCACAAGATGTCAAAAGACAAAGTACAGTAGTTATTGGGCACCCTTCTCAGAAAATTATTCTGACGATTTTAGCACTTTTGTGATACCTCTAGCAGATTTATATGATGAGTGATTATATACCCACTGCAAAATATCTCCTGCAGAAGCACAAGTCCAGCAGTTTGCTGAAATATGCAAAAAATACAGCAATTCTAATGAATGTTAGTTACAAAGTCCATTAAAATTAAATTCAACTTAAAGACAGGACACACAAAAAGCAAAAGTAATTATTAAGCACTAGAAAAGTGAACTCAGACATCTTTACCATGGTAGTTCTGTTAATTAAGTGCAATTTTAGTACATCTTTGTTGCCTTTTTTCTCACAACAGATTCTCCAAGGGGACACACAGCATATGCCATGGAAATAAGTGCCCACAAAATTTTTGCAAGTATGTTTTTCCTTACATCAGAAAGGACACAAGAAGTGTGTCTAAAAAACAACTTTTAAGTATTAAAAAGTTATACATTTACCATACAAAGATTCAAATTAAGAGTATAACATACTTATGTTCTAAAACAGAGAACAGCAGCCTAGAAAAAGAAAGTCAACTACATTATTTCCAGTTTCAAACCACAACAAAAAATATTCTATTCTCTACATGTACACAAGCTTCATCCACAGATTCACTGTATCAACATTCAAACTCACTTAGGCTACAAGTTCAAGTAGAATTATAAGGCACAACTATATATTAGCAAAACAGTTATATCTTGGAAGTATTTTCAAACACAAATACATTTTCTTCTTAATCTGATCTGATTAAGTAAATACAATGCATTCCACAAAGATTGCTTAAAAAAAACAGTCTCTATAATCCTGGAGCCAAGTTGAGCATGCTTGTATCCTCATTTAAAAAAACAGACTAAGAATACATTACTAGATCCCAGATTATACTCAGAAGTGCTGTATTACACATATGTATCACTGCAAATCCTTAATTTGTATGTAAACATTTCATTCTTCTGTCAAAACAAGAAATATTTGTTACGAAACAATATTTCAGGTATGAACAATTTCACAATTCCATTTATACATGAGAAGTTTAGTTCATCATCATCATCACTATCTGAGTACAGAAAGATGTTTCCCTGCACTCTTAACTGTAGTCATTTCAATATGACGACAATTGCTCTCAATAGATCCATATCCCTAGGGTGAGAACTGTACTGTGACGGAAAAATACCATAAGAAAACAAATGTACAGAACTCTTAATTTATAACTCTGCTAAAGTAGGTACATGAGTGATCATAACACTTCAATCTACTGGAAAGTGACTTGAAAAGAATTATATGCACTATAAGTATATAGCATTGTGTGTATCTGTATAATGATATACATCAGAATCAAGAATTCAAAAACTTTCTTATATTTTCTAAATGCTCCTTACTTGGCACAAAGGTGACACTGTTCAGATAACACCAATGTTTTAGCATTGTTTTATTTAAACAATATATATTGTATAGTAACATATACACAGTACAACAGCAATAACATTCCTTGGTGCAAGCTGTAATAAATGGGAAAGTGAATATATTCATATCAAATAGCACCATCTAGCAGTTCCCCTAACTTAGCTTCAGAGGGTACCTATTACTTTGTAAGCTGAGTTGTCTTCTGTTTAAAAAGATACTATTTATATCACATTATTTATATCAAATACAAACTTACAACAAATATGTATAGCCAGAAGAAGCTGGGGCAAAGAAAAACAATACTGAGCAGCAAGCACACATGACAAAAACACTCAAACTCACCATGTTTCTACAGAAAGACATGACAAAAGCCTTTGTTTTATATACTTAAACTAATTCTACTTCATTCATACTGAATTTTAGGAATTGACAAAATAAACACGGAAATAATAAAAAATACAAAACCAACTTATAACTTCAGTCAAAATATATGATGCAATTATATGGTGAAAAGTTTCTTTCAACTGCTTCGTTGGAAATAGTTCACTGCTTTAAAGAAATTGTAAGTTGCTCACTAAGTTCTAAATTTTAGTCACACTGTTAGCTTTTGTGTCTCCTCCCTTGAACTCTTCCCTTGCATAAGGTTAGGCATACAATGATCAAACAACTGACAACTGATTTAAGGTTCTGGCCTACTTCTTTGTCTTTGGAATCAGGAAGTAATGCTCTCCAAAATACTGAAGCAAGGAAACCCTTTAGGTGAAGGTTCACAGCAAACTGCCTCAAGGGAAATATATCAGCATGGTTAACATATTCATTCTCATGTTGAGTGAAATTCTAAGCATTAAGTAGAATGGCAACTTAGAAGAAAATTTGCGGTTGGCAATCCGTGACCCCACACACCTTGTCTTAAACCTGTGCAGATAACTAGCACGGGAAGAAAGAAGTGAATGCCCTGAGACAAAAAGCTGTTATCACTTCTTTCACCATCCTAGGATCAGAAATACCTTCTTCACAACCATCTCTTCCCTGTGTTTTGCTAAGTCAATGAGGCACACTGTAGCTGTATTTACATCATGAAGTGAAAGCAACTTCAGAAATCCAACTTCAGCCATGCCTCAGGATTACAATAACTCGAAAAAATCACATCTTCATAGTTTTGTGTATTTTTAACATGTTGACACTGTTTTCTGATTTAATCACTTGATCCATTTTTTTTGTTTAAAAATGCTCTTGCAAACAAACTGGCAAGAACAAAAGCTCTTAAAATTGAGAGCTCAGCATGTATACAAGGATTAAATATGGTTTGCAATTTTGCATATTAGGTAAATATGGAAAGAACTTTATCTACTGCAAACTTTTCCCACTTTTTAAATAAGTTTTAGTGTTTCCAAAACAGGTGAATGAAAGCACTGCAAGAGAATATGTTCTCCTGCAAGTCAGGATCTCTCTCCACTCAGCCAAATTATTACAGGCTGAAATACAGAAACATCAGTCTACCAGTGCTCCCCCACCCCCAAGATAATCTGCCATTCCTCTTTTTACAGTCCCAAACTTCACTTCTGTTCCTCCCCCTACAGCCAACACGATTTCACCTCTCTATCAAAACATGTCCTACTCCAAAATCCCTCCAACCCCTATACAGACACCCAATCAGCCGTCATTTTGTCCTTTAACTGAACTACAATGGTCATCTACTGCCAACCTAGACCAGGATGTGCCAAAAGAAAGTGTTCAAGGCAGAAGGGAAGTAGAAAAGAGGAGGGGGAGAAGGAAGACAGCAGGTCCTGATTTTTAAAAAAAGAAAGTTGAGTGTCGCGGAGTTTACAGGCGGCGCAGAGAGGCTTTTCTTTCTCCCTCTCCCCAGCGGAAGCCTCACACCAGTACAGTCCATGCTCTTTTGTTACCAAAGTTACTCCGGCACCATCTCCTCCTCACCTCTCAAATCGACCCTAAGACCCTTCGCGGAGAGGGAGGCGGGGGGAGGGAGAAAAACCCCGCCAAGCAAAGAGCCTAAACGCTCCCCCAACCCCAAAGCTTCGCCGCGGCATGAGGCACCCACAGCCCGCTCGAACCACTTTCCCTTCACCCACTGAACTACAGCCTCACGTCGCCCTCCCAGGTTCCCGGGGGGCGCAAGCACCTCCTGTCCCGTCCCCAGCCAACGCAGAAAGAGCGCCAGACACCCCGGCCCCACCCCCCTCCAAAGCGACCCCCTACCGCTGCCTGAGCAGGAGGGTCTCGCGCGCTTCACTTTTACTACACACGCGCGCGCGCGCACACAGACACACACACACACACCCTCCTTCTCTACACCCCGACTTGTGGCGTTGGTTCCCCCTCCCCACTCCCTCCCGCGCCAGGGCTGCGCTCCCCGAGCGCGTGCGTGGCCCCCTCAGCCACAAGCGGGAAAGTTACTTTGTGCAGGGCGTATGCGCGCCCCCCGCCCAGTCAGGCTGTGCGGTCCGGCGGGCTGTACTCACTTCTCCCTGGCCTGGCTGTCGGACGGGACGCTGCTGTTGCTCTTGCCTTTGCCGTACATGCCTGCAGAGAGCTCCGACTGTCACGCACCTGTCAACCCATCACAGCCTCCCCAGGAACAGCCCAGTCACCATGGAGACGCCGCCACACACACACGCCATTGGCCCGCTGCGCGCTCGGACACACCTCCCGCGCCGTGATTGACAGGCGGAGACCAGGACAGGCTGCTCTCTCCTCCTCTCCGCTGGCTCCCTCCCCCCACCAGCCTCCGGCTCCTCCCGCTCTCCCTTCCCCGGCGCAAGGGGGAATTAGAAACGGTTCTAGAAGGATTTTAAACAACTGGCTGTTCCGTGCATTTGCCGCGCCGCCCTCCGCCGCTGCCGGAGACAGAGACTGCTGAGGAGAGACGGAAACTGCGGACTGGACTCCACAGCCAGCCAGAGCGACGCAGGGCGACCGAAGCGCTTTCCAGCCAAGCCACGCCATGCCCCCTCGCTTCGCTAGCCTCAGAATATTCCGCTTTCCCCCCGTTTATTCCTCTCCCCGCCCACCCGCGTAAATGTTAGTCAGCCTCTCTGCCTATGGATATCCCACGTGTGACATGAACGCGCCACTGTCCCATTCTCACGCTCACGCAAACACAGGGCGAGCGGCAAAGGCAAAGCTTCCACCCCCTAAAGGCAGCAGGAGCAGCATCCTCATCCCCACACAGTCAACAGCAGGGGGTACCTCAGGCTCCAGGCACAGAGGTGGGCACATTTAGCGTCAAAACCCATTTTCCACACAGCCAGCGGAACATACGCGTCTCCCCCCTGCCATAATAAACCGTGGTCAGTTGTTACATTTTGCAGCTCTAACGGTGGGATTCTTCTGAGACGCCCGCTCACCATTTTGTCTGAAGGGAGCAACATGGCCTCACCACACATAGCAGACCCCATGTGTGTTGAGAGGCTGTGTTCTCTCCATATCCACTGTAAAATGTAACAACTGAAATGATCTGGAAAAATCAGGTTTCTGGTACACACTTCCCCTTTCCCATACTATGATGATCATACAACCGACCATCTTCCCAATACACATTGTAATACATAATGACAGAAAAGAGTCCTAAATACATGTTCCCTCATCCCTAGTACTAATTAACGGCCAGCATCGTGAACAAATGGTGGTTATAGCTTCCCTAGCAAATCCCTCTTTGTTTCAATTTAGACTGCAAACAATTTTTCTTATCCATAAGCCCTATTATGTCCCACAAACTGCAGATGGTAATGAGCTAAGAACTCAGACTACCGGCAGTGTTCTCTGTGTGTATGAGTGGCCACTCACAAACAATCTGGGTCCATGGAGGGTCTTGCACTGCTCATTGCCCCTATGATGTTTATACCAGTTACATTCTGCTTAGGATATGACTTACTCCTGGGGGAAGGGGGATTAAAGGAAACATCATCATGAAGATTCAGATTCACTGATCCTGGTAAGGATGGCCCACCTAAAACCTGCCCATTCTCACTTCTGCATGTATGTATTAAATATCAGTACATCTCAGTCACATAGTTAAAGTAAAATAGATCTTGGAACACCACTCCTCTGGGATTCTGGTAATTATAGTATATATATATCCATATAAATCCACACATTTCACATCTACCACTGCCAGATGAATCAGTCAGATCAAAGACTGAGAGCATCCTGGTGCTACATGGATGCAAGCCACCAGTAGATGGATCTTTATGGTGTTTACATGCAGACTCTTATTTAGTTATAATTTGATTTCTATACTGCCCATTCTCTTGGCATGGGCTCTGCAAGATCACTGTGCAAATATATGTCACATATTTATTTATTTATTTATAATTGGATTTATATACCGCCGTTCGCCAAAAGGTCTCACGGCGGTTCACAATAAAATATAAAATCAAAGTAAAATCACATAAAATCCCATTATTTCGCTGTGATCAAAACTCTTGGGTTTCCTAGCACCAGTGTGACACAGAACCAACGTGCACAGCACAGAACTTCCTGGATCAACCATACGGCATTTACCATCTAACTATAATTGCTTCCTTTAAGGCAGTGTTCTCAGCCTGTGGGTTGGGACCCCTTTGGGGGTTCACAGGGGTTGCGGCAGGGCAAGCAGCTTGGCCAAGGGGGCACCATCTACACAACAGTCTTGCAGGGTAGATTGAGACAGTGTTCCTCTGTCTGGAGCAGTGGGAAAGAGCGAGATCGGCATGGTGGGTCAGTTTCGGTTTGATTTCTGTGAAAGAACACTTGAATAATTTTATGGTTGGGGGTCACCACGACATGAGGAACTGTATTAAAGGGCCGCAGAATTAGGAAGGTTGAGAACCACTGCTTTAAGGTGTCCTTAAAATAATAAAGAACAGAAGGTGCTTTGCTGAGTTCACTGAGCATTTTGTTCCAAATTGCTGCATAGCATTATACCCTATGGAGATGGAGACACCTCCCCTCCCCAAACCCCACTCTCCTAGGCTCCACTCTCAAATCTCCAGGTATTTCCAAAACCATGGCTGGCAACTGTATGATCTGGTAATGTGACACAAGTTTAAAGTTGTATGATGAATGTCTTCTTTCAATACTGTCAATGTATCTTTGCATCTTTATGTATAACTTCATTTGGAGATGTTAGAAGTCTACATTTTAGGCCTTCTGTGAAAATAAACCTCCAGACAAATGGCCTTCCAATCTGCCCTGCCATGACCCCATCACATAAAAGATTAGTTCAAACTAAATATATCCTAGCTGTACACACTTGCTTAAGTAAAGTTAAAACATAGAGCACAGCATTGAACAGTGTGGTAAGACCATTCCTTTATTTTTTAGCATGTGGGCTTGGAAAATTGAGACATTAAAAACTATTAACACTGAAGAATATCTGTGCAAGGCATTGGCACTTTTGTATCCATGTGGCATTACCAGCTAAAACATACTTTTAATGATGTAACCAGTATGAACAGGTACATTGTGGTTACCCAGTGAATGTTACCTGATCAGATGACTAAATGATGAGGTTAACAGTATCAGGTTTTGGGATACACTGAGCAACTTGCAAAAGCAACAGAATTATAGTCTTCACAAAGCAAAAAAAGAGGGTGGTTTGAGCTGTGCTCTTAGACACTACAGCTACAGCAGCTACACCAACAGAATTGGGGTTGGGAAAAGTTACTGACTTGTCAATCTAACTTCAGTCTCAGAAAACATAATTAAAGAGCAAGAGTCCAGTAGCACCTTAAAGACTAACCAAACTTGTGGCAGGGTATGAGCTTTTCTGAGTCACTGTTCACTTCTCATATATGGTCTTATCATCTAAATAAATTAGCAGTGATTCATGCCACAAATTTGCTTAGTCTTTAAAGTGCTACTGCACTTTTGCTCTTTTCTACTTCTACAGGCAGACCAACATGGCTACCCATCTAGAAAACAGAATGAAAACCACACTGGGGCAAAAAAAAATGCAACCATAAAAGCCTAATCTACACACGAGATATTTAGATCATTCAGTTATGTCTAGATAATTTTTGTGCCCACCTGTTGTTTCCCTGTGCTTACCTTGCACTAGTCCCAGACATCACTCATCACAATTGCAGGATATGTAGTACAATAGCAATGCATTGTACTACTGCTGCACAACTACTTGCTCCATCATTCAGAAGGACGACTTGGCAGAAGTCATTAATGATGTAAGCCAATTGGTTTCCCTTCCACCTTTTTATCCTTGAGCCATATATGCACAAATCTTCACCCTTTTATCATTGTATTGCAAAAAAATTGGTGTTTCTTTTTTTCTTTCCTTTTTTTTAAAGAGGAGGTTGCTGCCATGCTCCTCTGATTAAGCACTTCCACCTGGAGAAACTTGCCTGCTGCTATTGATTGAAATTAAAGAGAAAGTCACATTAGTAAAACTGGAGTGGCTGTCTTTAAACAGACTGGCTTAGAATTCTCCTAAATGCCCGCTACTTCATTTTGATCCAGAGATCTTTCCTCCAACCATCATATGACTGGTGACAGGAAAAGCAACAGAGAGCATTTAAGTCAGGCTTTTTCAACCAGGATTTCATGAAATCCTGGAGTTTCTTGATGGCTCTGGAAGGGTTTCCCAAATGTGCGGGAGTTAATTTTTAGTATATTTTTATCAATCTGTTAAACACTTAGCAGCCAATATGACCATATATGCCCTCCCCAAATGCCCAGTGATGGGCCTGGATGGGGTGGGTATGGGAGGGGTGCCAGGTGGGTACGTACACAACTATGCTTTCTAACCATATTCTGCACCATTATACAGCTTCCACGGTTTCTCAAAGTTTGAAGACTGTTTCAGTAGTTTCTCAAAGATAGAAAAGTTGAAAAGGACTGATTTAAGCTCACATAAAAAGAGGTTGTGATCTTATGACTCCAAGAATTGTAGGCGGAGACTGGGCAACAGCATGATTAATTAATGCAACCTGTGGTTACCTCAACTTGATGTGAATGGGACTTGTATGCTGTCATTGGGGAAGTGGTATGGATTTATCATAGTATATTCATTTATACATGGAAATGAGACTGCAACCTTTCAGAACCCCGAACAAGTCTTTATATTTTTATTCTCATACAAATACTTATTATTTCTAAATTTATTATGACTATTTAGAAATGATATTGTAACAGACATTATTGTAACAGACTGCTACAGTGACTGGCCAAAATAAGTGCTAGGAATGATTAGTGAAAAGATGGAAAAGAGGCATATCTTTAACCGCTCCTCGCGGAGCGGATAAAATAAAAGAGTAAGGGCTCCGTCGGTGGGCCCTATCCGGGATGAGGAAGGGTACCGGTAGGCTCCTTCCCCCGGACTGACAGTCGGAGGGCCCAATCGGCAGGCACAAAGCGCCTGCCGATTGGACCCTCCGATTGTCAGTCCGGTGGCAAGGGACCAATTACGAGCCGCGGTCCCTTGCCGCCGAACTGACCAATTGGGAGGCGCTTTGCGCCTCCTGATCTTCCCCCCCTCCGAGTTCGAACGCATGCGGCCACCCGACGCCATTACCTGCTTCGCCTTGGACAGGGCAGGTCGGCGGTGGCTGCGGCACCTCGACACCGGCCCGCGCAGCCAGCAGCGGCCAGCGGCCCCAGCTCCGGGAGGGGCAGCAGCGGCGGGGCTGCAGCGCTCCGGCACCCGGAGGTGGCCAGAGCCGGAATAAGCGGCGGCACAGCCGCCACCGGCGGAGCCCGCCACCCCTGCCCCACCCGCATACAGAGATGTTCGGACTCCGGCCACCCTCGCCTACAGGTAGGCCGCGCCGTGGGAGGGGGGAGCCGGACTAACTGCTAGCACCCGCCGTATTTAGAGTACAGCGGGCTTATTTTCTAGTATAGCGATCTCCAACCCGTGGGCAGCGGACCACACGTGGTCCTTCGAATAATTGGAGGTGGCCCCCGAAGGATGCCTTCTCCCCCCCCCGGCCCTTTACTTTATCCCCCCGGCCCTTTACAACACACTTCTGGTGTCATTGTCTCCCATCACTCCCAGATGGGACTATCTCGTTGCAGAGAAACAAGCTCAGGGTTCCCATTGATTTGTCATTGTCATGAGTTAAAATTTCCATGAAAATAAAATGTTCCTTATGTTCATTGTTGTGGCGTGTCTGTATCGTATTACCATAGCAATCAGAGAGCGTTAGGGCAGTGGTTGAGAGTATAGGAGTAAACTACCCCTCCCCCACTGGGCCTCAGTAAAAGGCGTTGAGCGGTTCCCAGTGAGTGGTCCCCGGCATTGAGTGGTCCCCAGTGATAAGAAGGTTGGGGACCACTGTTCTAGTATACATAATAATGTCATACCATGCTATCGTGCTAACCTGTTAAGAATACTGTGTGCAATTCTGATCAGTATCTAAAAGGCTATTGTAGAGCTGAAAAAAGATTTAAAAAGAACTAAAATCATCAGGGTGCTCCAGAATCTTTCCTACAAAGGAATGCTAATAGGGCGGGGGTTTCTTCTCTAAGAAACATGCTAAGAGGAGATTTGATAAAGAGGTTTATTCAACTGTAATTGCTGGTTACTGAGATTTTTGTGAAGAATACAGCACTTGGTGTGGACTTGGTGAGAACTTTGATGTATCTCCCACAATACTGCATAGTAACCTTTTGATTGTGGAGGAGCCCCTGAAATAATTTTTCAGATTTTGAGGAACACTAAAAGTGATATCAGCTGGCCACACCCCCAGATTTCCCAGAAATAACATCACTACCCACACCCGGAGCCCTCCTTTGTTCCCCCCTCCCCACTGTTACTACTGCTATGGCAGCACTGTCTTGTGTAAGTCAGCTTAGTGTACTGGTTAGGAGCACGGACTTCTAATCTGGCAAGTCATGTTTGATTCCACACTCCTCCTCCACATGCAGCCAGCTGGGGGACTTTGGGCTCACCACAGCACTGATAAAGCTGTTCTGATGGAGCAGTAATATCAGAGCTCTCTCAGCCTCATTTACCTCACAGGGTGTCTGTTGTGGGGAGAGGAAAGGGTAGTTGATTGTAAGCCGCTTTGAGACTCCCTCTGGTTGAGAAAAGCAGCATACAAGAACCAAATCTTTGACCATTTCTGCACAAGGAATATGTTACTGGACAGCCTTTGAATGTTGGTGGCTTTTAGAGCCCCCTGTACATGATGTCGCCTCCATCCTGAGGTTGTCCAGTAGTTGCGTTGCGATTTGGCCATTTTTAAGTCGCAATATCGGGAATCGCCCAAACTGGATTTACCACCCTAAATTGCATGTCCCATCCATGAGCAACAAGTAAGCAACCAGGGATAAGGCCATATGGAGAGGGAAACACGTGATAGTCTCTGTAGCTTTGTCCTGCCTTCCATTCTCTATTTCCTGCTACGAGTAATTTTTTAAAATGGTGTGGTCCATGTCACAGTACGACTGCAAACTCGCATTGTCAAAGGTGAAATAAAATCTTCTACAAAGTGTCCATGGTCATTTTGGGATCAGGCAAGCAAAACGCAACCCCTTTTCTGTTTTCTGGAGGTGGAGAATGAGCTGGGAAAGAGGGTTGGGTGGGTAATCGGGTTGTCTTCTCCCGATCATACAGGCGTCTGAACACCTTGTTTTAAAGTCAGCCACTTACACAAAATGTCTTTTTTGGCTTCAGTTACCTGTCCAGCCTTCTAAAAATTCGGGTAGGCAAAAAGAGCCCTACTTGCATTTTCTGGAGGTGGGAAATGAGATGGGAAGGAGGGGGGGAGTGATCTGGCAGCCTCCTCCCAATCATACAGGGGTCTGATTGCTCTGTTTTAAAGCCAACCATTAGCACAAAATGTCTTTTTGGACTCCAGGGACCATGTGCAGTGTCTCAGAAATCCACCCAGACAGAAATAAACTGTAAAAGAACATAAATTCCCCCCAAAAGGAGGGGGGATGCAGTATCATTTTGGTATTTCTCTATAACAACATGGCAGTGTTGATTTTTATTTTAAAAATTACCTGTGTTGTGGCATTACCACATAGCAATGCAGAAATGCCTTTTTAAAAATTAAATTAAAAATTAAATTAAAAATTAAAAAATTAAATTGATTTCAGGGCTGGGGGGGGGGGATAGAAAGTTTCAGTCCATGAGAGGACTGATATGCTGTGATTGGTGGTTTGCTGTGATTGACAAGCCAAGGCATGGAGAGAGAAAATCATGTTGCTTTCCCTTGCAGCCTCCTCAGGAAGCAAAAAGCCATGCCAGGGCAGAGGAAAAACACAAGAGTGGTCTCCTCATGAGGGGGACTGCAAATGCAAAAATTACCATTCTGCATTTGCAAGCAGGAAGCCATTCACATTTTATCCCTCCATGCGGAAATGGTCTTCTTATTCTAAGTCAGAAAGAACAGTAGGATCTGAGAAGACAGCCCAGAACCCCCCTCCATACCACACCAGAGTTCCTGCAGACCCCCTTCACTACTCCCGCAGACCCCCAGGGATCCATAGATCTCTGTTTGGGAATTCCTGCTACATAGAGTAATATCAATGTTATTGATTTGCAGTAGACTGAAGGCAGAAAAAAGAAAGTACCACTTTATATAATGCCTAGTTATAGATGTGATCTGCTTTATAGTTATATAGGTGTAATAGCTTTAATGGCACCCCTGTAGAACACTGAGGGAACGACCATACCTCTGTCCATGGTGGAAATTCCAGATTCATTTCCTGGGCCCTCCACTTAAAACAATATGTGCTGGGAAAGATCTCTCCTTTCCTAAGAGGTTAGGGAGTTGTTACTGGTTAGAGTAGACAAGGCAGATCTAGATGGATCAGTGGTCTGATTCAGTTTATGGCAGCTTCACGTTTTCCCAAATATTCTCTGGTTAATGGCATCCACAGAATAAGTTAAACTTTTTTCTTTACTATCCAGGTGTGTGACAACTCAGCTGTTCTTTGAATAATAAAATCTCCCATTATCAAATGGTATAATTTCTGTTACTTTACGTGTTTCTGTTTGCTGTCTCAGTACCAGCTTTCTGTATTGACTATATTCCGTCCTGTACTTAGAGACCCAAACAGTAATTTAATTTCCCCAAGGGAAAAGACAGAAAGACATACAAATGATCAGAAGGAAACTCAGAAAGGGCTTGTTAAGGTTCACATACCATTCCACTTCAATGAGCCTGAACTAGTCCAGGGTTTCACAATTGCAATAAACTTTCTGCATTTCAGTGTTTCAGCTGAGGCCTGATCCTTTATATATTGAGTGGAAGAGTTGCAGATAAGAAATGAACAACAGAAGCAGACTAATACCTGCTAGTGAAGGTATATTAAAATATTTTGTTTCTGAGATTATTTGGTAGAGAAAGAATTATCTAGTGATGATCAAACCATATAAAGCACTGAAACATAAAAATACATTAAAAAACATAAAAATACCTTTCCTACAGAACTGAACAGCAAAATGATAAAAATATTTACTCATTTAGTTCCATGTGGTTCCCAATTCTATACATTATTATTTTAAAGTAAGCTTGGATTTAAATTCAAGTAACTGTGTTCAGATTTGCCTGACAGTAAACTCAATTTAATTCAGTGGA